>NC_073258.2:61250227-61553257 GCF_029289425.2 Pan paniscus
ATTTTGGGGTAAAATACTTTGATTTCTTTCAGGGCCTGCTATCTGTCATGTTGGCATTTTATTGCTACAAAGAGTCTGCTTTGCCAGTCTTAAGGTCACTGTTTTAATGTGAATGTTGGTCAGTTGTGCCTGAATTCCAAAGGGAGGAGGGTATAATGAGGCATATCCAACCAGTCTTTCCAATCATGGCCTGAATTTGTGTTTTAGGCTAACTTTTGAATGTCCTTGGCCAAAAGGAGTGGTCTATTCAGTTATTTGTGGGGTGAGAGGGAAGCTTAGAATTTTATTTTTGGTTTATGCTGTCATGTGATTCTATACTAGAGAGGGTTGGAATTTGGTGTGTTATTGCTACAGAGAGTCTGTTTTGTCAGTCTCAAGGTCTCTGTATTAATGTTAATGCTGGTCAGTTGTGCTTGAATTTCAAAGGGATGAGATTATAATGAGGCCTGTCCTACCTCCCTTCCCATCACAGCCTGAACTAGACTTTCAGGTTTATTTTGGAATATGCTTGGCCAAGAAGTGAGATCTGTAAGTCAGTTGGGGAACTTAGGATTTTATTTTTGGTTTACAGTCTGGATGGTCTAGTTGTGATCTCCAGCAGCTATAGGGCCTTTACCAGTTCGTAGTACAGGCCTTGGTGGGGTGGGGCATGCTGGGGCTTCTTTATTGAAGGTTATGGAGGAGATGATGCAGGCACTCTTGGCCAAATTGAAATAGGGAAGTTGCAGGTTGAAGCCTCTGCCCACTATTGCCCGACAGTGCTAGGCCAGCCAGCAGCAGCAGTGTGGAGCCTTGGGGGCCACCTGCTCTGCCATGAGCACTGCATTCTGCCCTTTCCCTGGGCTGTGTCTCAGCACCCCAGGGGCAGCATGCAGGACCAGCAGGTCTGAAAAAAATGCATTAGTGGGGTTGGGAGTGCCGAGTCCCATTCCTATTGTGTCTTTGTACACATTCATTCCCTATAGTATATAAACCCTGGGTCTGGGGGCAATGGCACAGCAATCCATCACCTTGTCACTTTGCTGTATGTGACATAGTCATGGCTTCTGTTCCTAAGTCTCTATTAAATGATTCTTTCTGATAAACTGGATATGTCAGTCTCTTTCTTTGGCCTCTCAGATTTCTTGAAGTTTGGGGATAGGATTGCACAGACTATCGCCACGGAACACCTGTCTAGTTTAAGAAACACTGAGTGTGGTCAATGCCAATTCAGGCAACTGAAATTCTCATACACAAATGATCTGCCTATCACTAGGAACCCCCTCTAATAATGACATAGAGTAGAAAAATTGACTCACAAGTGATCTTGATGTTCTGGTGCTGATATTTTGGAAAAGCCTTTCCTTCTCCAAATACTTTTTCTTTTCTTTCTCTAGGTACTCTAGACTATGATTGGTATTAAATGCTTCCTTTTAGGAATAATGAGGTATTTAATTATATTTTTAAAGAGGACAATATTGTTTTGTTTTGCTGCCATATAGCTTCTTCATTCTGAGGAGCTTATCTGTGACCACATCTCTCCCATTTACTTCTAAAATTAAATAATTACCCTATTAATTCTTCAGACAATTATTGCATGCTCATCTGTGCCAGCTGTATAAGTTTTATAAGTTATTAAAAGTCGCACATATAAGACAACATCTCTTTTGAGAAGCTGGCAATCCAAAGGAGCCCAAAGACACAAAGCAGAGTAAATCCAGAGCAAGTTCTAAGTGTTCAGGAAGAGTTGCCTTGATATTTGGACCTCTGGGTGCTGTAACAGTCATGAAAATCCATGTGGAAGAAGCAAAACTGTTGAAGTGTGAAATGAGATGCAGACCTGAGAAGACCTGACTAATCTGCAGGGGACTCTGGGGTGAGGACGATTACCCTTCAGACTGTTCTTTTTTTTAATTTTTTGAGACAGAGTCTCACTCTGTCACCCAGGCTGGAGTGCAGTGGCGTGATCTCAGCTCACTGCAAGCTCCACCTTTTGGGTTCATGCCATTCTCCTGCCTCAGCCTCCCAGGCAGCTGAGACTACAGGCGCCTGCTACCATGCCTGGCTAATTTTTTTTTTTTTTTTGTATTTTTAGTTGAGATGGGGTTTCACGGTATTAGCCAGGATGGTCTTGATCTCCTGACCTCGTGATCCACCCACCTCGGCCTCCCAAAGTACTGGGATTACAAGCGTGAGCCACTGCACCTGGCCCATACTGTTCTTACCATGTAGAAATGGCCAAGCTTGTTTATACTTCTGCCTTCCTCGGTCATCTGATGTGGCCTGCCTGGGAGGTTTTGACATGAGTTGAAGCATGTATCTAAATTTGAGGCAGACCAATACAGAGTTTGCTCACTGCATTCCTCACCACTGGGAAGTAAGTCTTTCCTTGAAGGAGCACCTGGGCAGCATATCTTCATATTCACCTGAAGATCTAGCCTGAAAATGGCACGTGACAAGGGCATGCCAAGGGCACTGGGTGATTGAGCCATAAAGGAGAGACTTGACCCCGGGTGGAAGAGTGAACTCTTAATTTTCCATTTTGTAATCTTCTGTTTCAGTTTTAGAAACATTGGTGCACTTCTCGAACTCACTTTTGAATTCCGAATTTGAAAATAAGCCTGACTGTGGGCCTGAGAATGCAATTTCAGTATTCTCAATCTTATCTGAGAAACCAGTAGAAAACTGGGAAATTTCACTCAGTCAGAGAGGAACAGATCTTCATATTATTTTTCCTTGGAAATTCATGTTTTTCTCTTCTCTGGTGGATAACCACCATATTGAAGAATAATGTTTCTGTAAGTTGCCAGTTGCATTCTTTTTCTATCATTGTTTGTGACAGGAGATTAATGTGAAAATGAACTACTGTACTATTCTGTAGATGCTGTGTTAGAATGTCTTTGATAAAACCCTGAAACTTGCTGTTCTTGCCTTATCAACAAAGCTCTCCTATGGTGAGAGAAAAGTAGGTGACAGTGAAGTGGGTCAGAAAGACAAGAAATGGCAAGAGATTCTTGTTGGCTGTTCTAAATGTTTTTCATCCTGTTATCACCTAGGCTTATTTCAGGAGTCTTACCAAAAATGGGAGCTAACAAGTCCTATTTGTTGTAAAACTGGTTCAAGTTGGAAATATGTCACTCACAAAAAAATGACTCCTGAATGATTTAAAAAATCAGTATGAAAAACCAAATTTTGAAAACACAGACCCTGAGAGGTAAAATCTGTGGCATCCAAGAGGATGTTGAGCATGTTCTTACTCACATGTGGGATCTAAAGAAACATTGAGTTCCTAGAATGAGAGAGTAGAATTGTGGTTATTAGAGGCTTGGATGAGTAGCAGGGAGGGGAGGATAGGGAGAGATTGGTTAATGAATACAAAATTGCAGCTAGATAGGAAGAATATGTTCTAGTGTTCTTTAGCACTGTAGGGTGAATATAGTTAAGAATAATTTATTTTATATGTTTGAAAAAAGAATTTTGAATGTTCCCAATACAAAGAAATGATAAATGTTTGAGCTGATGGATATGCTTATTGCCTTTATTTGATTACTATACAATATACACAGGTATGAAAATCTCACTCTGTTCCCCATAAATATGCACGATTATGTGTCAACTAAAAATTAAAGGAAAAATAGTGGATTGTGAGATTTTCTCCAGCAGACAATATTGTTACACGATAAAAAAGGAATAATTCTAAACAGTGTTTATTGAGTCTTAGAACTTAACACATATGCCTGTTATTCAGAAGATTTATAAAACCCAAATGAAAGATGACAGGATTCTAGAATAGCTTAGTTATTTATGGCATTTGGGGAAGCACTTAGAACAATAAAAAAGCTTTTCAAAGCAAGCTTAGTGATTTAAAAGCCAAGATTAAATATTCAAATTAGAGAGACCCTGTCTACTTGGGACTACTACACTGCTGAAAGTTGGATAAACATTTAATACGCTAAGTTGCAAATAGAATGAGTTACTCCAGGTTAAAGTAGAATTACAAGGAATGAGCCAGATAAACAAGTTTCTCTCCTGTGTTCCATCTGCCTGTAATTTCTTCTGTAAAATGTGTATACTAGAACCTATCTCATAAAGTCCCTGTGAGAAGTCACTGAGTTAATAAATGTAAACTATTTAGAAGAGTGCCTAGGGATGAGAATGTACCCAAAAAAACATTGAGTTCCTAGAAGAAGAGAGTAGCGTTTTGGTTATTAGAGGCTTGGATGGGTAGTAGGGAGGGGAAGATAGAGACACACACATACACACACACAGACACACACACACACACACACACACACTTATTGCTATTCTAATTACCTGACAAAGGTAATAATCACATCTCTCTTTTAAAATAAAATCCACAAAGATATAGCCCAGAAGCAATGAGGAGATTACTATTGATTTCATTCATCAATTCACAAATTATTTATGAAGGGCTCCTTCCTAGGGCTCATTTTCACTCTGGAAGACACAAACTTGAACAAGAAGTTCCCTGCCCTTAAAGTAGGCAAATTAGAAAATAAGCACGTTTAAAACTAAATGCATTCATACATGTATACACAATGCATAGATACAGTTATACATATATCATAAATATAATTTTAGGAAGTGAATAATACTGTGAAGAAAATCTATTTAAGTAATAGGATAGAGAGTAACCAGTAGATGGGGTAAGAGCCTGGTAACTGTGTGACTCTGGGCCTTTTGCTGAATCTTACTTTGCTTGTGTTCCCTCACCTGCAAATGGAGATAGTAACAGTATCTGTCTCACATCGTTGTGGGAAAAACTGCTGTCACAATATATGTATGAAACTCAGATATAATGATGGCAAAGTGATGATAATGTTGATGATAATGATGATAATGTAGTTAAAGCTCAAAATTATTATTATACAGTAGACAGAGAACCTGAGGAAGGGATGTGTGAGCTGAAATCTGCATTTTGAAAGCCATAGAGCCATAAATGAAAGTCTAAGGGAGAATCCTAAGCTGAAGGAACAAGAATTGCACACACCATAAAACTAGTCTGGTCCCTTCATTTGAAGGATAGAGAGACGATCTCAGAAGCTGTGTTGAGATTTTTACATTGTATTAGTCAGGGTTCTCTAGAGGGACAGAACTAATAGGATAAATGTATATACATGAAGGGAAATTTATTAGGAAAATTGACTTACATGATCACAAGGGCAGCCTGCAAGCTGAGGAGCCAGGAAGCCAGTCCGGATCCCAAAATCTCAGAAGTAGGGAAGCTGATAATGCGATTTCAGTCTTTGGCAGAAGGCCTGCGAGCCCCTGGCAAATCACTAGTGTTAAGTCTAAGAATCCAAAAACTGAAGAACTTGGAGTCTGATGTTCGAGGGCAGGAAGTATCCAGCAAAAGAGTAAGATGGAGGCCAGAAGACTTAGCCAGTCTAGTCTTTCCACGTTCCTCCACCTGCTTTATTCTAGCTGAACTGGCAGCTGATTAGATGGTGCCCACCCAGATTGAGGGTGAGTCTGCCTCTCCCAGTCCACTGACTAAATTGTTAATCTCTTTTGGCAACCCCCTCACAGACACACCCAGGAAAAATACTTTGCATCCTTCAATCCAATCAAGTTGACACTCAATATTAACCGTCATATACATCTGTCATTAGATTTATACCTATTTTATATTTTTGATGCCTCTGTAAATTGTATAATATTTAATATTAAGATTATTATTAGTATATAGAGACAATTTTGTATTGGCATTGAAGTATTGGATCATGTCTTTTGCTAATTAGTATTTCTTTCCAATTAATATATTCTATATTTAAATTAATATTTATTTATTCATTATTTATTTATTTATTTATTTTTAGAGACAAGGTCTTACTCTGTTGCCCAGACTTCATTGCAGTGGTGCAAGCATGGCTTCTTGTAGCTTAAACTCCTGGGCTCAATCCATCCTCTCGCCTCAGCCTTCAAAGTATCTTTATAATTTATTTTTAGAGCAGTTTTAGATTTATAGAAAAACTAAGCAGAGAACAGAGAGTTCCCCAATACTCCTCTGCCCTCGACAGTTTCCTCTTTTATTAGCATCTTGCAGTTGTGTGGTATATTTGCCACACTTGATAAACCACAGTTATAGGGTAGTTAGGATGACAAAAATAGCATTAAAAAAAAAAAAGACATCTTATACACCACTGAATCATACAGCTGAATGGGAACCTACTCTGATTTCTTTTTCTTTTTTACACTTAATTATTTACCAGATTTGAGTTCCTCTTTCAAAATAGCCTCCTTTTCCTATGAGAAAGTACAAAATGAACTTTTCAGGATGATTCTGTCATCTCCAGGTTCAATGGATAGCATGTCTCTAAGGATAAGTGAATATAGCAAAATTTAGTTCAGAGAACCCTGAGGGTCCCCAAGACCTTTTCATGGTACACGATATCAAAACTATTTTCACAATAATGCTAAAACATTACTTACCCTTTTTACTCTTCTTGTCTCACAAGTGAATTGTCAAATATTTTAGAAGCTACCTTAACTATTGTATTACAACAGATTAAACAATGAATCACAATAAGAATCTAGATGTTTTCTATTAAGTTTAGCATTAAAAGATTTGTAAAAGTGTAATGTGATGCCACACATGTAGGATTTTTTCTTTCTGTTTTGTTTGTTTAGAAAACTTATTATATGTTATTAAATGTTATTTAACATGTAATTGGTTTATTACTATCTTTAAATAATAAACATTTTATAATGTCTCATTATTAAGTTCTAATACAGTAGATAACTGTTAGATACAACTTACAAAACCAAAAGCTTTTGGGGACCTTCAATAATTTTTAAGAGTGAAAACTTTTAAGATCGAACCATTTGAGAATTGCTGAGATAATCAATTAAGTCTGTCCCACTGACCATATTGATTGATTCAGGCAAACATGGACCAGAGTTTGAAATGCTTGGACAAGAGGTTTTCTTTTCCTCTATTATGTGGAACACACATCTGAGGGCTAGACCTCTGAAATCTTTGGTGTTTTTAAAAAGGCATTCAGCCTGAGGATGAAGCCACCACTCAGAGAAGAGCAGAATTCAGAAGTGTAGGGAATTGGATGTGGAGCACTTGTCATACCTTGAATTTCTGCAGCAAACTATTCTTAAGATCTGTCCTACTTGTGAGCTTTTACATGTGTAAGCCAGCAGTTACCCATTGTTCGGTTTGTGATCGTCTTACACAATTCAGTGATAATGAGAAAATGGTTAGATGAGCGAGGTGAAAGAAAGAGATGACTGAGATTGCCAGGCTACAAATTCCAGGGGGTTGCCTGGTACCTAAGCATTTTGGGGAAGGTGGGGAAGCAAGTATAAGTCAATTAAATAAAAATAGCAGATTTCTTCTTCTTCCTCTCGTAAGTGGATTTTATTTCATTTTTAAAAATAGTTCACTGAAGGTGGTGGAAAAAAGCATAAGCCCATTTACAATTCAGCCACTTATATAGCATGATCAACCAAAGAAGGAAAAAGACAAAAATCTATGTTTATATAATTGGGTCATTTAATCCAGGGGATCCCAACCCCCAGGCCATGGACTGGTGGCCTGCTAGGAACTGGGCCACACAGCAGGAGGTAAGCAGCAGGCAACCAGGGAAGCTTGATCTCTATTTACAGCCACTCCCATTGCTCACATCACTGCCTGAGCTCCACCTCCTGCCAGATCAGCAGCTGTATTAGATCCTCATAGGAGTGCAAACCCTATTGTGAACTGCGCATGTGAGGGATCTAAGTTCCGTGCTCATTATGAGAATCTAATGTCTAACTATCTGAGGTGGAGCTGAGGCAGTGATGCTAGTGCTGAAGAGTGGCTGCCAGTACAGATTAACATTAGCAGAGAGGTTTGACTGCACACAGACCATAATAAATCAATTGCTTGCAGCCTCCTATGAAAACCCTATCAGTGAGTGGCAAGTGACAATTAAGCTGCATCTGTTGGCAGGCTTTATAGTGCCAAGTAAATTAATATACTTAAAAGTGATGTACTTAAAAGTTGATCTACTTAAAAGTGAGTTGATGGCCTTAAAATTATGTCTGAGACAACTTCAAATCTCTGTACATTCTGAATTAAAGTCAAGGCAGAATCTCCTGAGATTGCCACAAAAGCACTGAAAAGCCTGCTTCCATTTCAAACATCCTATCTTTATGAAGCAGGGTTTTCTGCAGTGACAGCAACCAAAATGATATTACAGAGTAGATTGGACATAAGCAACATGCTTTGGGTGTCACTCTCTCCTATCACCCTCAGATGGGACCACCTAGTTGCAGGAAAACAAACATGGCTCCCACTGATTCTTCATTACGGTGAGTTGTACAATTATTTCATTATATATTACAACATAATAATAATAATAATAGAAAAAAGCACACAATAAATTTAATGAACTAGAGTCATCCTGAAACCATTGCCTCTGCCCTGGTCCATAGAAAAATAGTATTCCACAAAACTGGTCCCTGGTGCCAAAAAGATTGGGACTGCTGATTTAATTCTCACAACTAGAAAAAAAAAAAAAACCAGAATCTTATTATCTCTACTTTATAAATGAAGAAACAAATTGGGCAAAGAGAGCTTCAAGTAGGGTCCAGATGGGACCAACGTTCTTGCTCTTAGTCATTCTCTTGACTTGCTCTGAGCTTTGTGATTAATTCCATAATGGAGGCCAATCAGGTTATAGATGCAAATGGGATCCAGATTATGGACTCTGAAAATTTTGATTATTAAAGCGGGGGCAGCATAACACATGAACCTCCTTGAAGCAGGAAATGAAAAGAAGGGGAGAATGGATATAAACCAAAAAGTGTGTCTGAGGCAGGTGTCAATCAATTCAGAGGTTTATTTCACTATGTTTGAGGATCCACCTAGGAAAAAAGACACAAGCTACAGCAGGATGTGTGACCTGTGTTGTTTCCAAAAAGGCTTTGAGGACTTCAATATTTAAGGGGGAAAGGATGGCAGAGGGGGAAGAGGAAAGAAAAAAAGAAGGAGGGTAAGTAGTGAGATAAGTGTTCATATCCTTGTGAGGCTTTGATTAGTGCTCACTGAATCCACATGTTACATGTGAAAGGAGAGGACAGAGGAACAGTCAATTATGCATTCATCTTGAGCTTAGTAAATCTTCATTTTACATAACATAAAAAATAGACATAGAGTAGAGGAAGAAGTCAAATATGTATTTGTCTCAGGATGGGTGGAGGGATGGTTTCTTTATCTTTGTCCAATGATTGCAAAGATAAGCTGTTAATTTACATTGTCAGGGTGAAATTCAAGACAACTCCCTTTAGGGTACAGATTTTCCAGCCCACAAGGAATTTCTTTGTGAACAATTTGTGAAAGAGGCTACCTGGGGCAGTATGTGGCTTTCTATCTTGCAGCTATTTAGGAACAAAATGGAAGGCAGTTTTTGCATGACTGAGTTTCCAAGCTTAGCTTCTCTCTTTGGCATGGTGTATTTAGTGGGGGGTCCCCAGATTTTATTTTCCTTTCACATGGGCATTTCAGAGAGTTAATAGATCAGACTTTGTAAAAATAAAAAATTAAAATTTTAGACATGTCTCTATTCTGATGCAAATAATCAAGTTGAGAGGGAAAGAACTAAAAGATGTAAGACAGAAAAGTGATAAATTCAAAAGTGAAGTCGTTAATAATGCAAGAAAAAACGGAGTCTCAAATAGAGGGAGAAAGCTTTACATAGTATATGGAACACGTACCTGACAGCAGTAATTCAAGCATATGCTGAGAATGGCCCTATAGTCTAAGAATGTGTGTTTGGTGTTCTGAGCTAAGGAATCTAGGAATGGCCAACCTGGGGATTCACTCCTTATCCATGAAGAACATCCAAACTCCAGGCCCATTGCTTGGAATCAGGCAATACAGGGGATTGAGGCCCTTTGTTTTGGGTTAAATGGAGATTGGCAGGTGGAGGTTGGCAGATGGAGGTGGCTAAGTGAAAATATAATATATCCTGCATGGTTTTCACACATGGGAGCAGTTTTCCTGTCCAACTCACTGCTCCTGGACTACCCCGTATGTAAGTCCCCAATGATCCCTACGTCTTGTTCGCAGGCTCCAGGTCTCTTCCTCAGCCTCTTGGACATGGTGCCATTCCTATTGGAGTCAACAGGCGTTCAGTACAACACATGGGAACAGAAATGTTTATAAGTAGAATGAAATAAAATATTACCCTGTAATAAAATAAAAGGCCACATGTGTGGTTATAAATATAGTTTGGTTGACAGATAGGATAATGGAAAAAAATGAGTTAGTTCTCATTTTACAGAAAAACTGTTGCCATTGCCTTTTTTTCCATAAAATACTACATATTGAGTAGTTGAGAATGTGGGTAGGGGAAAGAAGTGTCTTAAAATTGAATAAAGATTAAAATATGAAAGATTCCTCCTAGAGAGTCAGAATTTTATTTACTAGGGAAGTGTATCCAGATTTCCTAGCACCAAGTGTCTATTTACTATTTGTGGCTACAGCTACAAATGCTTTCTCACCTGCCTTTGAAGAAAATAAAACTATTTTACCCCAAAATATACTTCTTTGATGTATTTTGAGATGTCTGTTCAGAGAGCCAGCAAACAGAAGTAGCCCTGAAAAGCTGTCTTTTGAGGGAGGGGATCTGCAACTGCAGAGAAAATCTACATTAATGCAGCCAGGTTTTATTTGAGGCCAGCCCTTGTGCAAATCCAGAAAAGATTAACTGATAGATAGGCTGACATCTTTAAAGGTCTGAAAAAAAGATTTACTACCTGTTTTCTCTGAGGGCTACTACCTGTGAAGTTTCATCTACATAACAAGACCAACTTTGCTAGTCAGGCCTCCTCTTTTCTCCCATAACCTGTGTTACCACCATAACCTGCTTTGTCATGTATGTATACTGGGCAGTGACATTTTGAAAATTATCTGGGCAGTGAACTTAATTCAAATTAATTGGGGCAACAATTTAGATTTCAAGAAAAATTAAGTTGGAAATTATAGGAGATCGGTCAGGGTGGCGGGAAAAATTATAGAAAGAAGCAAATCTTCTTGGAAGGCCAGGAGGTTTTGCAAAAGCTTGGGGAAAGGATGTAGCTGAAGGCAGCTGAATTCTCTCGGAGTAGATAACAAGGAAGCACAATGGAATTGATATAGATAAGTTAGTTTACTTAGGCCTTGGAACCTGGCCTTTAATTATCTGCGTGCAGGACTGCTCTCCCCAGGGGTGGGGAGGGGGGCCCAACCGTGTTAATTACTCAAGGCCTTTGTGATTAAATCTGTACTGAATAAATGCCCCCAAAGCCAGCTTGTCAAGGCTGCGGCTGCTGACTCTTTATGGCACCCTCCTCAGGGTCTTTGAGCAGCCCGGTCCCCTAGCCATGCGGCCAGGCAAGAAACCTGTGTCTGGCATACTCCATTCATCCATCGCTCAGTCAGGGTCTGAGGGTCAGACCTGGCAGGAAATCACAGGAAACTATTTTTAAGATAGATTGCTGTTTTACATACTTCTTCCAAAATAGTACCAAGTAGAAAGAACAACTCGAACTGTTTTTCCTCTGCTCTCACACCAGAGACACAACATAGACTTCTGCGACCAAACGTGTGGGGATTTCTCCCCACCAAAAAGGCAAGCAATCATTTCTGGAGTGAACACCAGCTGGCTGTCCTTCAATTCTGTTGAGACATCATCTAACCTGGAGATAATATCAGATTCCATGGTTTGAGGGCTCAGTCTTACAAGACTTTTTCCCATTTCCAATGCCAATCAGAAGCCCTGGGTTATTTTGCCTGTACTTCTGACTGACCCACTATAAATCAGGGATCCCATGCCCCCAGTCTTGGACTTAACTAATTTGCTGGAGCACCTCACAGATCTCAGGGAAACATGTTTATCAGTGTATTATAAAGGAAATAATAAACGATACTGTTGACCTAAACAAAGAAACCAAGACAAAATTAATATAGGTAGAGAGTTTATTTTGACTAAGGTTGAGGACTGAAGCCCAGCAAACACTGGGAAGTGCTCCTGAGATCAAAGAAAAGGCTCAAGTTTTTGAAGAAAAAAGGTAGAATTAGGGGAGATGATTACAAAAGTTCTCTTTTCAGAAATTTGTGTTGGTTTACAGAGATAACTTGATTCATGATTGGCTATAAGGTTCGACTTATGCTGCCAGCATATGGCATCATTATGTTAATTGAGCCTAGAGTCCTTATAGCAGGTGGCTTAGAAATGATTACTTAGCTCAAGGAGGAGAGGGTGGGACATGACTGTAGTCTAATTTCAATGTCTCTCTGGGCCTGATAATTTACAAGGGAGATCGCATTTCACAATAAAAAGTTTAGTTTCTTTTGCAATACAAACAAAGAACCAGATGAAGAGGTATATAGGGCAAGGTCCAGAAGGGTCCCAAGCACAGGAGCTTCTGTCCTCATGGAATGTGCTAAACTTCCTGCACATCAATGAGTTCTTGTTCACCTTCTTGTAAGCCTATGCATTACCTGGAAACCCTCCAAAACCTGTCCTTTTGGGTTTTATGAAGGCTTTATTATATAGGCATGACTAATTGAACCATTGGTCATTGGTGATTAACTGAATTTTCAGCCCCTCTTCCCCTTCCTGGAAGTTGAGGGTTGAGACAAAAAAATCCAACCCTCTGGGCACAATGAATCATTCCCCTGGGAATCAGCCCTCCAACCAGTTGTTTCTAGGGCTTTCTAAAAATTGTCTTATTAACATAAGCTTAGGAGTATTTTATTTTATGTATTTATTTTTTCTTTTTAAAAAACTTTTTATTAAAAAAAGTTTAAACCTTTAGAAAAGTTACAAAAATTGTAAAATGAACTCTCATATGCCTTTACCTAGATTCATCAACTTTTTCTTTTTCTTTCACAATTTTTTTTTATTATTATACTTTAAGTTCTAGGGTACACGTGCACAACGTGCAGGTTTGTTACATATGTATACATGCGCCATGTTGGTGTGCTGCACCCGTTAACTTGTCATTTACATTGGGTATATCTCTAGCTTAGGAGTATTTTAAAGCACTTGTTGTAAATAACAAAAGACTGTCTTTCAACTTTATCTTTTAGGAGTGACTTCAGGAACCAAGGATAAAGGTCAAATACTTTAACAAAAGATATTCTTACTGCTTTAGTACTTGGGGCATGAGAAGTCTTATAGGAATCTTCCTAGTTGAAAACTAGGAGTCACAGATGGACAAAAACAAATTATATCTATCGTAACATCGTAGATACTTATAAACATAAAAAGAAAATAATATTTCTGAGAGCCCAATATGAGGCAACCCCATTGAATGACTTATATATGTTAGCAGGTTTGATACTAACAACGCTTTTATTTTTGTAATTGCCCACTGCACAGCTACAGCCGATTCGTAGACAGCAGTACTACAGTAAAGATTTTAATAAATACAGAGCTAGCCAAATGGAAGGACAGGGGTTTATTACTCAAATCAGCCTCCTTGAAAGCTTGGGGGCTAGAGTTTTTCAAGGATAGTTTGGTTTGTAAGGGGCTAGGAGATGGGTAATGCTGAATGGTTGGGGATGATATCATAGGGGTTTGGAAAATAGTTCCTGTGTGCAGAGTCAGCCTCTGGGTGGGGACCACAGGATCAGTTGAGTCATGAGTCATGAGTCCAGGTGGAGTTAGTAGGTCATCGTCATCAGAATGCAAAAGTCTGAAAAACATCTCAAAAGACCCATGTTAGGTTCTACAATAGTGATATTATCTATGGGAGAAATTGGAGAAGTTGCAAATCTTGTGACCTCCAGAACAATGGCTGGTTATTATCTAGGTTTGCCTACATTTTAGCAGAATTCAGGCCTCTCCCATAATCGTAATCTTTCATTAGTTTTACAAAGGCAGTTTTGTCTCTGAGCAAGGAGATTTGTTTTACAGAGGCACTATTATCATTTTTGCTTCAACGTTAAACTATAACCTAATTCCTCCCATGGTTAGCTTGGCCTACACCCAGAAATGACCAAGGGCAGCCAATGTATGAGTCTAAAAGCAAGAAGAAATCAGCCATGCTAGACTTCTCTCACTGTCATAGTCTTTGCAAAGGGAGTTTCATTCTTAAAAACTATAAAAAAATCCAGAGATGATTTCTTTAATAAGTATTAGAGCTACAATTTAAAATCTAGCACCTCTGAATGGAGTGTCTACATTGTTTTTGCTGTTATCATACTGGTACCAATAAGAAAAATATATAATATAATTGAAATATAAAACATTTTGAAAGACTTGTCTGCTGAGACTTCCTTCCTCGAAGACTGTAAGACCTTGCTATAGATCAGGAGTTTATTACTCAGATCAGCCTCCTTGAAAGCTTGGGGGCTGGAATTTTTCAAGGATAGTTTGGTTTGTTTTTTACAATATGGTTTTTTTTTTTACAATATGGTTCCAGAAGCATGAAGACTTAACTGCCTCTCTAACGGCCCTTAGGGTGTTTACAGCTCACTGAATTAAATCTGATTGTCTGGTTAATGTTGGAGCTCAGAAGCTAATAACTCAAATTATGGCACTTTAACTTGCTGAACTGAAGAAACCTCAAGGTCTTTCTGACCTTCCCCGGGCTTCCATCATCTCTCCCAAAGAAGTTGAAGTGCCTTTATCTGCCTAAATTCCGGACCCACCAAGAAGAACAATTGGTTTTTTTCTTTGCTTTTCTGTAAAACCAAAAATGTAACAACGCCTGAATAGACCCTTTCACTGTCAAAGAGAGTTATTTAAAAGTTAATCTGTTCCCAGGGATCCTTTTATTCTTCCTAGTAATATCCTCAATACAATTCCTCTTCTCTCCCCTCCCATAACCTTTCTGGCCAGCATAATGTAGTGGCATCATTGTCTGGGGTAACACCCAAGGTTTGTTGTCCCACGTCATTTAAAGCTAGGAGGCAGACACATCAGAGTGAGGTTAAGCATAGAAATTTGATTTTTTTTCTTTTTCTTTCTTTCTTTTCTTTTTTTTTTTTTTTTGAGATGGAGTCTCACTCTGTCACCTGGGCTGCAGCGCAATGGCATGATCTTGGCTCACTGCAACCTCTGCCTCGCAGGTTCAAGCAATTCTCCTGCCTCAGCCTCCCAAGTAGGTGGGATTACAGGTGTCCACCACCAAGTCTGGCTAATTTTTTGTATTTTTAGTAGAGACAGGGTTTCACCATGTTGGCCAGGCTGGTCTTGAACTCCTGACCTCTGGTGATCCACCCACCTCGGCCTCCCAAAGTGCTGGGATTACAGGCATGAGCCACCGTGCCCAGCCGAAATGTGGAAATTTAATAGGCGAAAGAAAGGGAAGAGCTCTCCATCATCACTGGCCATCAGAGAAATGCAAATCAAAACCACAATGAGATACCATCTCAAGCCAATTAGAATGGCGAACATTAAAAAGTCAGGAAACAACAGGTGCTGGAGAGGATGTGGAGAAATAGGAACACTTTTACACTGTTGGTGGGACTGTAAACTTGTTCAACCATTGTGGAAGGTAGTGTGGCGATTCCTCAAGGATCTAGAACTAGAAATACCATTTGACCCAGCAATCCCATTACTGGGTATATACCCAAAGTATTATAAATCATGCTGCTATAAAGAAACATGCACACATATGTTTATTGCAGTACTATTCACAATAGCAAAGACCTGGAACCAAGCCAAATGTCCAACAATGATAGACTGGATTAAGAAAATGTGGCACATATATGCCATGGAATACAATGCAGCCATAAAAAAGGATGAATTCATGTCCTTTGTAGGGACATGGATGAAGCTGGAAACCATCATTCTGAGCAAACAATTGCAAGGACAAAAAACCAAACACCGCATGTTCTCACTCATAGGTGGGAATTGAACAATGAGAACACTTGGACACAGGAAGGGGAGCATCACACACCAGGGCCTGTCATGGGGTGGGGGGAAGGGAGAGGGATAGCATTAGAAAATATACCTAATGTAAATGACCAGTTAGTGGGTGCAGCACACCAACGTGGCGCATGTATACATATGTAACAAACCTGCACGTTGTGCACATGTACCCTAGAACTTAAAGTATAGTAAAAAAAAAAAAAAAAAAAAAAACTCATATTATTAATAAAAAAAAAAAAAAAGAAAGAGAAGAGCTCTCTGAGCAGAGAGGGGTCCCAGAGAAAATGGGTTGCCACTTCAGCAGTGAAATGCAGAAGGTTTTATAGATAAGCTTGAGGAGGTGTCTGATTTACACAGGGGATGAAAGATTGACTGGACCAGGTGTGCCACTTGCATAGCATGTGAAGAAGCTGGTTGCCCCACCCTAATCTTTTAGGTTGCAGATAAGTTCTCTACTTGGCCAGCATCATGTTGCCTGGTCCTTACTGTACACACGGTGACAAAGAAAAGGGAAGATGGAGCCTCCATGTTGAACATACCTGGCTTCCAGGTAGCCCTTTTCTATTGGCACAGCTGCTGGTATTCACCCGTGCAGGCTTCCAGCTTGCTTATCTATGTCTGCACCTTGATTTTTCAGGCTGCTCTTTGTTAGAAAAGAAATGATTTGGGGCTGCTTTTTGTTAAAAAGGAAGCCTTGCCATGGACTTCTTTACATCTGCCTAAATAATTTCTTTCTAGCTCCTGTATCAATAGTATATAAGTTTCTGAACCATGTTGAGCAGTGAGTAATCCCCCTGTGGTTATAAATTTGTATGTTTTGTTTTTTTTTTTCCAATTAACCAGCCTTTTGTGAGTTGATTTTTCAGTGAATGTTTGGCAAATGGCTCCTACATTATCTCTGAAAATAGTACAAATAAGGAGGACTCAGTGGACCTAAATTTAAGATCTCTGTCAATGTGTGTGGCCTTTTCCATATATCAGTTAGTCCATGCACTCATTGCATGCCTAGCCTTGGGCTAGATGCTCTAGGCCTAGATAAAGCAAAGAGGAATGCATTACTGCTGCCCTCTGGTGTCAATCAGTCTCAATAGGATGTAGAGATAGATACAAAAAGCAGAGGATGAGGTATGTTAGAGACTGACTCTCACTGTAAAGACTGTATTGGAGAAAAGAAAGGAAATATCCTTGTGTGCTCATTTAGAACTTCCTGGAGAAGTTAGACCTGAGTGCATGTTCATAATTTTACTTGACCCTATTTGACTAAGAATTTGCATTCTTGTTCCATTTTTAACCTCTAGATTTTATATTAGATAGCACATTTCTTAGGAAAGAAGAGAAAAGATAGTTTTGGGGGATGGGAGAAGAATGGATTGCTGACAACAGAAATTTTAACATAAAGTTTTGGGAAAGATATATGGGGCAAGAGGTTGCCCAGTGCTCCTCAATTTCCAACAGGCATGAAACTGTTTAACATTGACGCTGCTATTCTATCTTTAACTGCTGGAGAGATTGAGACAGTCTTTGTTTTTACTATTGTAATATCATTAAAAATATAAAATTATAATATGGAAATTCAAAAGTCTAACATGCAATATACCAGCATTGTAATGTTACCACTTCCCTCAAACATGTTCATGCTGTTTGACTCTAGTAGTCCTGGGATATAGGTTGACCAAAAATAAATGTAAGCCATGGAGAATTTATATCATGTTCCAAGTGTCTCAGCAGCTAATCAAGAAGAGAAACCATTTTTGGGTCCCAACCCAAGAAGTGCTGTTTTCTCTTTCTAAACAATTCTTTACCCATATACTCTTTTTTTTTTTTTTTTTTTTTTTTGAGACGGAGTCTTGCTCAGTTGCCCAGGCTGGAGTGCCCTGGCATGATCTTGGCTCACTGCAACCTCCGCCTCCCGGGTTCATGCCATTCTCCTGCCTCAGCCTCCCGAGTAGCTGGGACTACAGGTGCCTGCCACCATGCCAGGCTAATTTTTTTTTTTTTTTTTTGTATTTTTAGTAGAGACGGGGTTTCACGGTGCTAGCCAGGATGGTCTTGATCTCCTGACATCGTGATCCACCCGCCTCAGCCTCCCAAAGTGCTGGGATTACAAGCATGAGCCACCACACCCAGCCATCCATATACTCTTATGGAGGAGATATATACTTTCCAAATCTTCACTCTCTCATAAAACATACTTGTTCACAGGTCATGAACGGTACAATGCTGATTCTCATGATACTGGAGTTCTGAGTTGCTGGACTTACTTCAACCTGTTGTAGTATCAGGGATACCTGGTGTTCTTTGTGGGCCTCGGGAGACAAAACAACTTTACTTTGAATTGCATGCTTTAGAAAACAAGGTACTACTGCAGATATAACTTTTGAGGAGGAAGAGGGCTGATGACTGATTGGTAATGAAGATGTTAAAATAAGTATTAATTCAAAATCCAAGCTGTTGAAACTCTAAATTGTTTTGAGCCTTAAAGGAATGTGATTATGGAGTCTGAGTCATGTGACAGACAGCTGTAACCTAGGCAGCTATAACCCTTGTTACTCTGATTATAGATTAGCCTCGTTCCTTACCTTCACTGCTTCGTAAAATGTTGAAAATGACTAAAGGGCACCAGGAAAACCTCTTTCCCCCTTCACTGTTGATCTTCATTATAGTTTAGTTTTTTTCTTACATTTCTTACACAAAGATATGGCTATCACACTGTTTTAAGATGGAATATTAAATATGCTGTTTTAAATTGGAAAGGATATAAAAACCAGCTGTAAATTAAAGAAAACAAGCCCTATGAAAAAGAAAGCAAACTGTAATAATTAAATTTTTGTAACTCATAAACCAGCCTTGTATAGAAAAATTATACTAAACTTGTTTGTTTTCTGCCTATATAAGCGAGATGTTAACTTTTCACTTCAGAACACTGACCCCATTTATCTGAAGTCTGTTGTCTTCTGAATGACCATCCTCAACTTTTTGCTTGAACAAATTTTAAAAACTGGATTGCGATCCTTTTGCTTATTTCAGGTTAACAAAGACTAGTTTTCTCTCACACGTAATCACTCAGTATTTTCACTTCTACTCCTGCACTCAAGTCTTGTCAGAAAAGGATATTAAAAAATAAGTAAAAGTCTGTATCTAATAACACCTCTCAGATTTATAACAGTATCTTCAGGCAACAATTGAAAGTTTGAGGTTTTCTAAATCATTTATCAATATTAGTTCACTCCTGTATATACATGATCCTTCCATCCAGGCATCAGAGTTGTCTGTTAGTTCAACAGAGATAAGAAAAAGACAAATAGGCCATGGTTAGGCCCAGAAGAATAAGCAAGATACAGTGGGAGCAAAAAGAAAGATTTAGAAGAAGGCTTCTCAAGAAAACACATAATTAAGACTTCTTCAGGTAAACATTTCAAATAGTGCTTGATATGGTTTGGCTGTGTCCCCACCCAAATCTCACCTTGATTATAGTAATCCCCATGTGTTAAGGGCGGGGACAGGTGGAGATAACTGAATCATGGGGGCAGTTTTCCCCCATACTGTTCTCATGGTAGTGAATAAGTCTCATGAGATCTGATGGTTCTATAAATGGGAATTCCCCTACACAAGCTCTCTCTTGCTTGCCATCATATAAGATGTCCCTTTGTTCTTCCTTCATCTTCTGCCCAGATTGTGAGGCCTCCCCAGACATGTGGAACTGTGAGTGCTTTAAACCTCTTTCCTTTATAGATTACCCAGTCTTGAGTATGTCTTTATTAGTAGCTGAGAAAAGACTAATACAGTAAATTGGCACCGGGTAGTGGGGTGCTGCTGTAAAGATAACCCAGAATGTGGAATTGACTTTGGAACTGAGTAACAGGCAGAGGCTGGAACAGTTTGGAGGGCTCAGAAGAAGATAGAAAAATGTGGGAAAGTTTGGAACTTTCTAGAGACTTGTTGAATGATTTTGACCAAAATGCTGATAGTGATATGGACAATGAAGTCCAGGTTGAGGTGGTCTCAGATGGAGATGAGGAACTTGTTGGGAACTGGAGAAAAGGTGACTTGTTATGCTTTAGCAAAAAGACTGGCAGAATTTTGCCTCTTCCCTAGAGATTTGTGGCACTTTGAACTTAAGAGAGATGATTTAGGCATATGGCAGAATAAATTTCTAAGCAGCAAAGCATTCAAGAGGTGTCTTGGATACCAATGAAAGCATTCAGTTTTATTCATTCACAAAGATATGGTTTGGAGTTGGAACTTATGTTGAAAAGGGAAGCAGAGCATAAAGGTTTGGAAAATTTGCAGCCTGACAATGCAGTAGAAAATAATAAAAAAAAAAAAACAACAATTTTCTGGGGAGAAATTCAAGCTGGCTGCAGAAATTTGCATAAGTAAGGAGGAGCCAAATGTTAATTGCCAAGACAATGGGGAAAATGACTCCAGGGCATGTCAGAGGTCTTCACAGCAGCCCCTCCCATTACAGGCCCAGGAGCCTAGGAGGAAAAAATGGTACCCTGTGCCAGGCCCAGGGCCTTGCTGTTTTGTGCATTCTCCAGACTTGGTCCCTTGCATCCCAGCCATAGCTAAAATGGGCCAATGTGCAGCTCAGGTCGTTGCTTCAGAGAGTACAAGCACCAAGCCTTGGTGGCTTACACATGGTGTTGGGTCTGCAAGTGCACAGAAGTCAAGAATTGAGATTGTATAGAAATGCCTGGATGTCCAGGCAGAGGGGTGCTGCAGGGCTGGAGCCATCATGGAGAACCTCTGCTAGGGCAATGTGGAAGGGAAATGTGGGGTATGAGCCCCCACACAGAGTCCCCACTGGAGCACTGCCTAATGGAGCTGTGAGAAGACAGCTACCATCCTCCAGACTCCAGAATGGTAGATGCACTGACAGCTTGCACCGTATGCCTGGAAAAGCTGCAGACACTCAACGCCAGCCCATGAAAGCAGCCAGGAGGGTGGCCATACCCTGCAAAGCCACAGAGGCAGAGCTTCTCAAGGCCATGGGAGCCCACTTCTTGCATCAGCATGACCTAGATGTGAGACATAGAGTCAAAGGAGATCATTTTGGAACTTTAAGCTTTAATGTCTATGCTATTGGATTTCAGACTTGCATGAGGCCTGCAGCCCTTTTGTTTTGGACAGTTTCTCCCATGTAGAATGGGTGTATTTATCCAATACCTGTACCTCCGTTGTATCTAAGAAGTAACTAACTTGCTTTTGATTTTACAGGCTCAGAGCAGAAGGAACTTGCCGCATCTCAGATGAGACTTGGACTTGGACTTTTGGCTTAATGATGGAATGAGTTAAGAATTTAGGGGACTGTGAGGAAGGCATGACTGGTTTTGAAATGTAAGGACATGAGATTTGGGAGGGGTCAGGGATGGAATGATATGGTTTGGCTCTGTCCCCACCCAAGTCTCACTTCGAATTGTAATAATCCCCACATATTATTATTATTAATATTATTTAATAGATACGGTTTCTGCTTGAGGTGGAAAAAAAGGTTTTGAATATAGTGATGGTTATGCAAAATTGTGAATGTAATTAATGCCACTAAATTGCACACTTAACAATAATAAAATGATAAAAAGGGCATAAGGCCAGCATTAGACTAATACTTATGAATTTATTCTTTAAAACCTGAAATGTGAAAATTAAATATAGAATGTTTTCATATTTTAAAAAAGTATCTGATTCAGTGAGAGCAGTTCTCTGAAAGAAAACTTATAGCCATAAATACCTATATTAAAAAAAGAAAAAAATTTCTCAAATGACCTAACTTGACATCCTGGAAACTAGAAAAAGAACAAATTAATCACAAAACTAATAAAAGGAAGGAAATAATAAAAATTAGACTATAGATGTATGTAATAGAAAATAAAATATTAGAGAAAATCAACAAAACCAAAACTTGGTTCTTCAATAGATCAACAATATTGACATTTTAACTAGACTGATAGAGATAGACAATGCAAAAAAATAATAAAATCAGAAAAGAAAATGAGACATATCTACCTATCTTACAGAAATAAAAAGGATTATAAGAGGAGGCATTATCAAGATGGTTGACTAGAGGTGTCCCATATGTGTTTCTTCTGCAAGGAAGGAACAAAACAACATATAAATAATTGTTTTATAGGTAGAGTGACTAAGGGCCAACACTGGAATTCAGCAAGGAAGGGATAAAAAAGCCTCTGAGGAATACACACTTGGGATGGCAGCATAGAGTGGGAAGTAAAGCATCTTGCCAGGATTGGTCTGAAGCCAGTAGGAATACTCCATTGTGAAAAAAAGTAAGCTGGAGATCCCCAGTAGTTCCTATTACCACTGCAGATGCCTGCAATCATAGCTTCAGGAGAGCCCTGCAGCCCTCACAGGCCCTGAACCTAATATAGGAAGTTTCCTGAATATCATGCAGCTGTATTGCTACAGAGAGAAAACTCACATTGTGTCCTTCAACTCCCTGAGACCCAAGCTGCTGTGGCACAGTACGATTTTGAGAATATAGTTATTGCTGGAGTGTGTCCTGTCTTGGGGCCAAATATCCCTTGCACCTCCATATTCCTGGGGCCTTTCCATTACCCCACTACATATACACAAAGAGTTGCTATGCCATGATCCTAGCTGGAACTAGTAGTATAGCTATGAATCTGGCACTTGAACCCACATAATGCCTTATATCCTATGGAACAGGCAGTCCAGCACAGTGGAGTGCTTTCCCCATGACTGGGGAAGCCAACGATATGCTCTCCAGGGCCCGTGAACAGGCCCTCCAGTTCTCACCATCATCATTGAGCCTCTGATTAGTGGAGCTGCTGAGCACTATGCATGCCCCATTCTAAAGACTTAAGACTGGCTGGCAGGCATATACCTCCCTGTATCCTTGACCAGTGGAGATGCTGAGTGCTATGCACATTTTCCCTGGAGGCTGAGAGCCAGCCCACCAAGCAGCTACTTCTGTCAGTGACCCCATCCTTGCATCTGGTGGAGCCCCTACACTTGGCAAGCAACCCCCCAGGAACTAGTACTGGCCTACCCAGTGGCCTCTTCCTCAACCAAAACCACACCCCATTTCCAGAAATACCCACAGTCTAGGCAACTGAGGCACTCACAGACACTGCTGACATTGATTACAGCTAAAGAAATCACATGGAGACTACAGTACTGCACTCACTAGAACACAAGCCACACCACTGTACTTGACTGTTAATATAGGTCACAGCTACAGAAAAAGAACTTTTCCTATAAAAGCTACTCTAGTATATTGAAAGAGGCAACCATTCCACCAGATGTGCAGATATCAATACAGAGAAACTAGAAACAAGGAAAAGCGAAGAAACATACTGCCAAAAGAACATAATAATTCCTTTGTAACAAACCCTAAAGAAAAGGAAATCTATGAAAGGCCTGAAAAGAAATTCAAAATAATAATCTTAAGGGTACTTAGGGAGATACAAGATAAACAGAATGACAATTCAACAAACTCAGAAAACAATTCATGAACTGCATGCAAAATTCAATAGTTATACATCATTAAAAATAACCAAATAGTATCTTGAAGCTGAAGAATTCAATGACTATAATAAAAAATACAGTCAAAAGCTGTGATAGACTAGATCAAGGAGAAGACAGGCTTTCTAAACTTGAAAACAGATCTTCTGAAATAATATAGTCAGACAACAAAAAAGAAAAAAAATGAAGAAAGCTTATGGTCCCTATGGGACACCATGAAACAAACAAATATTTACCTTATGACTGCTTCAAAAGAAGAGATGGTAAAAGGCATAAAAATCTATTTCACAAAATAATGGCTGAATTAGTAATTGATGCTGGTAAAACTGAATATCATATGCAGAAGCATAAAACTAGACCTCTTTCTTTAACCATGTACAAAAAACAAACAATATAGATTAATGACTTTAATATAAGATCCCAAACCATAAAAATACTTGAAGAAAACATAGGGGAAATGCTTAAGGACATTGACCTGGGCAAAGATATATGGATAAGTCCTCAAGAACACAGGCAACAGAAGCAAAAATAGACAAGATTACGTCAAAATAATAAGCTTCTGCACAATCAACAGGGTAAAAAAAATGAAATATAATAAATAAAAGTAAGAAAATGAAAAAAATACTTGAAATGTGTTCATGTGACGTGAAATTAATATTCAGAATATAAAAGGAACTCAATAGCAAAACCACAAATAATCCAATTAAAGATGGACAATTGATCTAAATAGACATTTCTCAAAAGAAGACATACAAATGGCCAAGTGTATAAAAAAATACTCAACCTCACTCATCAACAGGGGACTGAAAATCAAAACCACAATGAGATATCATCTCACCCCAGTTAGTATGAATGTTATGAAAAAGATGAAAAATAACAAATGCTGGTGAATAGGCAGAGAAAATGAAATACTTGTAGACGATTAGTGGGAATGTAAATTAGTACAACCATTATGGAAAACAGTATGGAAGTTTCTCAAAAAGCTAAAAATAGAAGTAACATATGATTTAGTAATCCCGCTACTGGGTATATATATAAAAGAAGAGAAATCAGTAGTCAGAGGGGTATCTTTTACTCTCTCATGTTTATTGCAGTATTATTCACAATAGGCAACTATGGAATCAACCTAACTGTCCATCAACAGATGATGCATACAGAAAATGTGATATATATATATATATACAATAGGATTTCAGCCATAAAAACAGAATAAAATCATGTCATTTGCAGCAACATGGATGAACCTGGAGGACAGTTTGTTAAGTGAAATAAGCCAGGCACAGAAAGATAAATAATACATGTTTTCACTCATATGTGGAAGCCAAAAAAAGTGGATCTCATAGAAGTATAGAATATAATAGTGTTTACCACAGGCTGAAAAGGGCAGGGGAGAGGGAGTATAGAGAGAGGTTGTTTAGTGGAGACAACGTTATAGCTGGATGGGAAGAGTAAGTTCTAATGCTCTGTAGCAATGTAGGATAAATATGGCTAACAACAATTTATTGTATATTTTTAAATACATAAAAGAAGAGATTTTTGAATATTCCCAACACAAAGGAATGATAAAGGTGTGAGGTGATGGATATGCTAATTACCCTACAAATTCCTAGAAAAAACATAAACTGTCAATATTGATGCAAGTGAAAAGAGAACATATGAACAGATCTATAATACGCCTATTGGCTGAATCAATAACCAAAAACCTCCCTACAAAGAAAAGTCCAGGACCAGATGGCTTCACTGATGACTTCTACCAAACATTCAGAAAATATTAAATACCAATCCTTCTCAAACTATTCCAAAAGTCGAAGAGGAGAACACACTTCCTAACTAAATCTATAAGGCCATCATTACTCTGATGCCAAAGCCAGGCTAATGACTCCACAAGCATATGAAATTGGAGACCATATCCCTTATGAATATAGATGCAAAAATTCTCAACAAAATATTAATCTAAATTCAGAAGCCTATTAATATTTAAATCTTACTACCAAGAGGAATTTATCTCAGGAATGCAAGGGTGACAAAACATAAGAAAATAACTCAATGAAATATGCCACATTAATAGAATGAAAGAACAAAATTATTTTATTTGATGCAGAAAAAGCATTAAAAAATCTAATACTTTTTGTTATAAAAAGTCAACAAATTAAGAATGGTTGGAAATTTCCTCAATGTGATGGAGAGCATTTATGAAAAACCCACAGCTAACATTATAGTCAATAATGACAGACTAAATGCATTCTTTCTTAAATTAGAAATACAATAAGGATACCCAATTTCACCACTTTTATTCTACATTTTACTGGGATCTCCAGCCAGAGCAAATAAGCATGGAAAATAAATAAAAGGAATCCAGAATGGAGAGAAAGAAGTCTTCCCCCAGATGACATGATTTTATATAGAGAAGCTTCTAAAGAATACAAAAAACTCTGGAAGGTACTTCAACAAGTTTGTGGAAGATGGAATTAAAAGTTGAAAATAAAATGTAAACTTAATTTTAACATAAGGTCCATCAAGCTCAAGACACTTTGTAAGTTATGATACAGACTATTTAGCCCATCCTTAAGAAACTGAAGGTCCTGGAAATTTAACTATGTCACTGCAATCTGTTTTACACTATTAACTGAAAGAAAAATGAGTGTTTACAGATTTTTTAAGATTAGGAAACAAAAAAAAAAGTCAGAAGGTGCTAAATCAGGAAAAAATGTTTCAGGATGTTGATCCCACTTGTTTCAAATTTCCATTGAAATCTTTGCTCTTGTCCATAGTTGACAAGGGCACCCATTGAGTAGAAACTTTGCTCAGTTTTAATTTTCCAGGCAGAATTATTTAAGCTGAACCAGTTAAGGTGTCTATGGTGTTGACTATTATTTGTGCTGTTAGTCATTGGCCCTCTTCAAATAGGGCACAAACAAGGTGAAGTTTTTCTTTTCAAATTGATATGGATGGTCTGCTGCTGCAGGGCTTCATCTTCAACGTCATCTTGTCCTTTCTTAAAATGAGTTATTCATTTGTAAATCTCTGATTTCTTTGGACATTATCCACATAACATTCCTGTAAATCATCAACAATTTCACCATTCTTCCACCCAAGCAAGGGGCTCTTGCTTTAATTTTAGCAGGGTTTACATTGCTCTGATAGAGGCTGCATTCAAACTGATGTCTTATCTTTCTTAGTGCCTCAAACTACACGCTGTTCAGACCTGTTATAACAAGTTAGAATGAATTCATTTCAGTGCCCTCAAAATAGAATTCCATGCATATTTTTTCATAATATGCACTTTCTATGAAGTTTTTGAAGGCCCATCATATTACAAATTCAAGAAAGTTGTAGCACACAAAATTAAGAGGCAATAATCACACTAGCAATGAACAATACAGATCTAGACACTGGCAATGAACAATACAGAGATAAAATTATGGAAGCAATTCCATTTATAATAGCATAAAACAGAATAAAATACTTAGAAATAAATTTAACCAAGGAGATTGCTGATTAGAGGAAATTTTGGAGAGTTGAAGATTACAGCAGCCATCATCCATTGTATAAGTTTGGCTTTCATCTGTACTGAGGCGTCCACTCACCTTTGGCTAAATCATTCGATATGTTTCAATATAATTTAATTTTAATTGGTGAGGTATAGTGATTAAGCTGCCTGTGCTCTTCCTGCTGGAACTCATTTTTGTTACTGTTTCCCATTTAGATTCAGTGTCTGCTGTAGTGGTAGCGAAGTCAGTGCCTAAACTGCAGATGATTAGAATGTGTTCTATGATATTTTCTTTCTTTTTTGTGTCTTTTATGGCTTATTTTAAAACACAAAATATATAAGACACACGAGTTTCTGTCCTTTATTATGCATTTGTGTAAAAACATGTTAGTGTTAAGTTTTGCATTTGGAAGCCTTGTCCATTATTAGATGAGGTGGGGAATGGGGCAGAAGTGTCTGGATCAGCAAAAGGGTAGAACCAAGGAAACATTACTGCATTAAGAGTTAGGGCCCAAAAGAAGTGAAATCTCTTGTGTCCATATGTCTCATGCCCCAATTTCTTGACAAATTACAGCACTTCCTACCAGTGAGCATGGACTCTACACTGTTACTTCAAGCCATGAATATGGGGAAATGGCTTCCTAATCGATTAAACTGTTTATATTTCTCCTGAATGAGCTAATCATGCCTTTATTCTTTTTGTGTCCTTGACAGCATATCAGTATTTATATTTTTTAAAAGGTCTTGGATATGCTCACTAACAATAACAGCCATTTTCTTGGTTAATATTAATTGTATCAAGACTTTCCTACTTCATCCCTTAATCAATATCAATGGTCATTAAAGATTTACCTCTAAGTATGCGGAATAGATATAAGATGCACCTGCATCAAAGATGATATAATCTCATGAAAGAGACATCGGGGTTTCTATGAGAGTTACTGTACTTAAATATTTACAGTTATAATGGCATTATAATGAATTCCTAGGCATGTTCGTTATTTTTCTGTAGTTGACATTATCATTCTTAATTGATGAAGGCTAAGACAAGTAACTTGTAAGTCAAAATAAAATTTCAAAATCAAATGAGTTAAAATATATAGTTACAAACATCAGAGAACACAAATAAGAGCAGGACAGAAAATACTGGTCATAGAGTAGAGTTAATTGGTAGATTTTCCTAATCAAAGAAGGTAGATTGCTGTGAGTTGATGGAATTAAGAAAGAAAAGAGAGAAAGCAAGAGTCAAGTATTTTATGATAGCATATGTAAAACTGATAGTTTAAACAGACAGACAAATAGAAAATATTTTGAGACAAGGAAAGGTAGTTGTGGGTACATCACACTAGAACACTATAAAAATATTGAATAAATAAGGATTTTAAGACAACATTAACCAGTTGGCCAAGCTTAAAAAACAGGAACATTTTCAGCCTCTTGCAAACTTTAAGTTTAGTAACAGTCAAAAATCTTCATAGATTATTTTCAAATAAGATTTTTTGTTTTTAAACGGAGTCTTGCTCTGTTGCCCAGGCTGGAGTGCAGTGGCGATCTCAGCTCACTGCAACCTCCACCTCCTGGGTTCAAGCGATTCTCCTGCCTTAGACTCCCGAGTAGCAGGGATTACAGGCACAAGCCACTGCCCCTGGCTAATTTTTGTATTTTTAGTAGAGACAAGGTGTCACCATGTTGGCCAGGATGGTCTTGAACTCCTGACCTCAAGTGATCCACCCGCCTCGGCCTCCCAGAGTGCTGGGATTATTGGAGTGAGCCACCAGCCCCGGCCTCAAATAAGATTTAATTCTGTTTTGATTAGATGTATGAAGAACCCCCAAATTACTGCCAAACCCATAACTGATTAAAAATGACCATTTTTAGTTAGCTGCCCTGGCAGCACGCTTAGATTGGGAGGGACTTGTTAGATTATCAAGCACTACTCAGAGAAGGAAGAGTAGTTGCTATAAACATGGATAGTAGGTTGATGGGAAAAGAAAGAGCAACAAGGATAAGAATGAGAGATGAAATATTCCACTAGTTACTGAAAGTTGATTCTCATGTGAAGAAGGGGAATAGATTATTGTCTCATGATAGAGTGGCACACTGTTTACATCACTAATACATTTCTATTAAGTAGGATGAATGAAAGCAGCAAGCCTAAGGTTGGATAAAAGTGATCAGGCTAATCGCCCTCCCACACAGCAAAACAACTTCCTTTCTTGGTAAAACAAACAAAAGACACCAACTAAGTGGGATTGCTAGGATTCACTGAGATTTTACTGCCATACTCTCTTAGGCGGTTCTTTAAAGGTTCATGGATTAATAGATGTATGACCTTGGTTCTGGGTTTAGATGTAGCTGGCGCTAATAGGATTCTTCCCCTGAAGATGGTTATGATTATAGGAAAGCTGGAACATTAGGGAAGGTGGAAAGAGGGGCTTAGCCTGGCAATGGAGACTGAATTAGGATCTCAGAGCTGAAGATATTAAATTGTGGCATAGTCATCAGTTATAGATAGTCATATAAAAACAAAATGGCATTCAGTGAAGTGCAGCAAGTGCAGCATATATAATGTTAATATTAATACAAAATTTATATTAAGATTATTCTTGTTTATGTCCATAGTGCTTAATATAATTATTTTTTCATTTTTAGTTTTTCTTGATTTTTATAATAGTTTGAAACGAGAGGCACAATATGTTCTATCCCCTAGATGAAAAATCTAATATGCAAATGTCTCAAATCATATGGTATAAAGTAGTAGAGCCAAGAGGAAATGTAAGCTATTTTCAAAATTAGTTTAAGGAACTTTACATCAAAGATATTGTTAATCAAAAGAATACTTTCAGAAACTTAGAGAGGGAATACAATGTCACATAAGTACATATGAATATTCTAAGAAATATCAGTAAATTGGCCTAGTAAAAATTAGAAGAAAATTATTTCCATGGAATTTTCCTGTTGGAATCGGCTCCTGGAAAGGATGCCTGTGACAGAGATAATATTGCTCCTCATATACTTCACCTTTTCTGCTATGTATCCCAGTCTCCATGTGGTTAAGTGGGGCCAGGTGGTTAATTTTGGTGACTCAGTTGTGATCAGAAGTGATATATGTGGCCTCCAGGTCAAAGCACTTAGTTGAAAATGTGCCAGTATCCCACTCTCTCTTCCACTGCATTAAACCTGGATTATGCTATTCAAAATAGTGGTGTCAGAGATGGTGGAATCCAGTTGGTTTGAGTCTCAGTGTGATTATATGAAATAGAGCCACTTGAAGACTTACTGGGTTATATGGAATTTGTGACTAATATAACTATGTTCTGAGAAACATTGATGTTTCAGGACTTAGATTTTACTATGGCTTAATCTAGACTATGCTGATTAGGATAAAAGTAGCCACCAAAAAAGGATCTGAACAAGCTTTTGATTTCGTATTTTTTATTTTATTTTTTTCCAGTTGCCATCGCTATGTAACTACGTGACAGAGGTGTATTCTTATGTCTGTGCATCTGTCTTAGAGATTGTAGTTTAAGAGGATGAGTCTCTCTGCTTGAGGTTTTGGTAAAATGAAGTTTGATGCAAGTCTTGATAAGAACCTTCTGAAGCTGGTTTCAGGAAAAATAATGCAGAAATCTGTAAATAAACCAAACTATCATTAGAATAGTTTTACCTACATCCTCAGAGTTTTATTATAATCCTGTCCTTTAAGACATACCCTGACTTACAAAGCCTACCTCCAAAATATGCTGAGCTGGTGTTACTTAATACATATTATCCAGATAGTGTATGGTAGAGTCAACTTCAGTCACGACTGATGCTACTAGACTACTCAGTGATTCAGAGATGTGTGTCAGGCAAACATGTTTCCATGTGCATCCGAGTACTCACAGGATTTGTAGAAAAGGAAGACAAAAGAATGTTTATCCATCAGGAGATATTCTAGATGACACAAATAGGGATATTTATGAGGTCATTCAGCCTGGTAATTTCTGGAAATCATGGAAATACGGGATATTTATGAGGGCCAGGAAAATTAATTTATGTCTATTAGAAGTGTGATATATTTGTGTGTGTATGCATGTGTATATGTGTGTGTAATTTCATATCTATCTCTATGCGTATGTGTAAAGAACATATCATAAACAAATATATGTAAGATTTTCTCAGGTATAAGAGAACATTTGTGTTTTCAATAACATTAAATTTATTCTTTTAAAGACACATGAGGTTAAGGCTATGTTTCCTCTCTTAGTCTTTAAAAAAATAACTTGTATATATCTGGACAAATGGCTGTCAATCTGTGGCTATGTTTTTAATTTTTATTTTCATCTCATTATGGTCAGATTCGAAGACCTGACTGATTGACTGTAAGAAGAATTACATTCACAGGACAATTTCTGAATTAAACACTTAAAATAAGTGGATGCTTCTTTCTTCTCTTCCTTTTTCCTGCTGACATGATTGGAGGCACAGTGGCTGAAACTGGAACCACCTCACTGAATCCAGACACGAATTCTACAGATTGATGAGAATAAGGCTGTTCTACCATTCCTGATTTTTGAAGATATCTTATTTTGACATATTCAAAGATCTAGATTGCAAAAACCTGGAACCATTTGTCATGTAATGCAATCTCCAGTTCCCCTGCACCATCAGGAAGTGGATGGAACAATGGGGCAAAATTCCCATTACTCAGTGGGTAATAAGTAAAGGGCCAGAATGAGCAGAGATGAAAACCATATTATAAGCAGATCTTGCTCTATTTCTTGGGGAGCAAATCTCAATTCCTGCCTAAGAGAATCAAATAAAGTCTATGAATAGGTAACTCCAGGATTACTAATTATTTCTTTGTCCAACTAGATGTTTTTATTCTTTTTAATTCTCCTAATCGATCATGGTATTTTAACTGTGAGTGTGGGAAAGTGCAGACAACATGATTCCCCAAATAACAAGGAAGTGGTTCCAGAATTGTAGGAAAAAATAATGTTAAATCACTAAAAATTTCCTGAGATTGTGCTAAGTATAACAAATGTCTGAGACTCTGGATTTTCTACCTTGATGAGAAAATAAGTGCATTTCCTTTTTGGGGAGAAAGTTGAACATTTGGGTGGCCAGAGAAAAGACTGTGTTAGGGCCAGAGAATGTGGATCGTCTAGCAATTTTTATTCTGATCTTGCTTCCTTGAATAGAGCTCCTGGGTTTAACCTAGACATACAACTGCTCAGTCAATAGCTAGATTTCGTCACCGCTCATAACTGTGTGTGGTTATATGACAAAGATCTGTCTATATGATGCAGACATAAAGGAAAAAGCTTTAGTTACAACTTTCATACGTTAAAAGAAGCCACACAAGGAAGAAAGCAAAGCTATACTCCCGGGTATAGACTACCTACTCCTGAGCTGTTGCAGAACAGGAAAGTAAAATGACAATTTCTTTAAATCACTTTGTATAGAGTCCTAGTTCACAGCATGTTAAATGTACTGGATCACAGTAGTATAATTTATCTCTTTCTTTTTGTCACCCAAGGTGAAGTGCACTGTTCAATCAACACTCACTGTAATCTCAGTCTCCTGGGCTCAAACAGTTCTACCACCTCGGTCTCCCAAGTAGCTAGTACTACAGGCATGTGCCACACATCTGGCCAATGTTTTATTTTCTGTAGAGATGGGGTCTCACTCTGTTGCCCAGCTTTGTCTTGAACTCCTGGACTCAAGCGATCCTCTCACCTCGGCTTCCCAAAGTACTAAGATTACAGGCATGAGCCACTACACCAGGGCCAATTTATTTCTTCATTGGGCAATTGACTTTATATACTTTGAGTGTTTTGTTTTGTTTTGTTTTTTGAGACACAATTTCCTTCTGTCACCCAGGTTGGAGTGCAGTGGTATAATCTCAGCTCACTGCAAACTCTGCCTCCCAGGTTCAAGTGACTCTTGTGCCTCAGCCTCCTGAGCAGCTGCGATTACAGACGTGCACCGCCACGCCCAACTAATTTTTGTATTTATAGTAGAGATGGGGTTTCTCCATGTTGGTCAAGCTGGTCTCAAACTCCTGGCCTCATGTGATCTACCTGCCTCCGCCTCCCAAAGTGCTAGGATTACAAGTGTGAGCTACTGCGCCCAGCCTACTTTGAGTTTTTTTGAAGTGAATGGCTTACTTTCATATCCTTACCATGCGCACAGTGTATCAAGCAAATAAGTGTTCAATAGATATTAAATCAACTAATGAATCAATTAACAAATAATGTTGAATTACTTGGTGTTACCGTTGAGAGTTTCTGAGTATCCTAGGTGTTTATAAATGTAGGGCAAATATGACCAAAATACTGTTTGAGGAGTGGTCCTCAAAAACTATACACGAACAACAGCTGTGCCTCTCTTCCTCTTAACAAATATTTGAAAAATTATATGCAAGATTACTAAATAAAATAATCAATTGCATCCTCATTCTCTCAACTGTTACTCACCCAACTGATTTTACTGCCATCTGCAGTATAGGTGAGTGTGCAGAGAGCAAAAGTAATTGAAAGTTGCAAGCAGTTTAGCATCATCAGTACAATCACAAGGCCCTGTTAAAGAGAACAGAATTCCGTTGGCTGGGATTCCACCTCATGGTCGTATCAAGACTTGTATCCCAAAGCTTCATCTCAGGCCTTTGGAGTCCCCTCCACTTTGCATTAAACAAAATGATGACACGAGTTTGAATCTCAATTCAAAAATATATGTTCTGCTTTTGAAGAAGAAGTGGATTTCAAAAAAATAAAACAAAACACCAACACAAAACAAAACAAAGCAAACAATAACAACAAAAAGCCAGCGTTACTTTGAATTTTAACGCAACAGTGCCTGTATTAAAAAATAGTCTTGGTAACTTTCCAGTATTCCCAACGATCATTTTGCTGAGGGCTTTCAGAGGTTGGAGGGTGGGAGCAGGGAGAGGATCAGGAAAAATAACTAATGGGTACTAGGCTTAATACCTGGGTGATGAAATAGTCTGTACAGCACATTCCAATGCCACAAGTTTATTTATATAAGAAACCTGCACTTGTACCCATGAACTTAAAATAAAAGGTAAAGAAAAAGGCCCGAAGACAGTCCAATGGATAAGGGTCTAGGGAGAAAGTTCAAAAGTTCCTGATTAATAAACACTTTCATGTGCAAAAAAAAAAAATAGGATCTCTTCTCAGACATCAGAAAAAAATGCAGTATCTGCACATTTTTTCAATGGATAGGGAATTCATGGAGAAATGGTAATGGACCCAGATCTCCCTACCGAATCTAGTCTCCTAAATAAAACTAAGAAGTCTCCAAAAGTTAGATGTTTCTGGAAATAAATGATTCATCTGACAGATGTGAAAGTATCTAGAGTCAAGCCAATACTGATTCTCATAGGTAAAGCATGTTAGTTCTTTTCGTTTTGCTTCATGTTTCATAGCACCTAATTGTAGTTTTTAATCTGCATTTTCCTAATGACTAACGGCATCTTTTCATGTGCTTATTCATCATGTGTATATCTTCTTTACTGAAGTGTCTCTTCAAATCTATTTTACATTTTTCCACTTTTATATCAAATGATTATAGATTCACAGGAAGTTGCTAAAGTAGAACAAAAGATGTCATGTGTCCTTCATCTGTTTCTTCCAATGGTTACATCTTATGTATCTATAGAATTGACATTGGTATAAAATGTATGTATAGTTTTATGAGATTTTACAATATGCATAGATTTGTGTAACAATCACCACTATTGAGCATCATTCCATTGTCACAAAATTCTCCTTGTTACTCCCTCTCAATTATACATGAAAAAAAAAGAAGAAAGTGGGCTGACTAATTCTACTGATTTCAACACATATATATTTATAGTAATTAACACTGGTTGGAGTTGTTGGGGCAATAAGCATATTAACGGTGTATGATGAAGAACCCAGATAGAGTTCCACACAAGTATGGCCAGCTGATTTTTTTTTTTTTTTTTTTTGAGATGGAGTCTCACTGTGTTGCCCAGGCTGGAGTGCAGTGGCGTGATCTTGGCTCATTGCAAGCTCTGCCTCCCGGATTCATGCCATTCTCCTGCTTCAACCTCCCAAGTAGCTGGGACTACAGGTGCCCACCACCACACCTGGCTAATCAGTAGAGACGGGGTTTCACCGTGTTAGCCAGGATGGTCTCGATCTCCTGACCTCGTGATCCGCCCACCTCGGCCTCCCAAAGTGCTGGGATTACAGGCGTGAGCCACCGTGCCCGGCCTGGCCAGCTGATTTTTAACAAAGGTGCAAAAGCAATTCAATGAAGAAAGAATAGTCTTTTTCAACAAATGGTGCTGGGAAAATTGTATATCCGTATGAAAAATATTGAAACTTAGCCTAAATCTTGCACTTTATAAAAAAATTAACACAAAGTAAATTATGAATTTAAAGTGACAGGTAAAAGCATAAAACTTTTAGAAAAAGACAAGGTAAAAATCTTTGGGTCATAGAGCTTTGGAGGAATTTTTAGATAAGACATCAAAAATATAATCCATAAAATTTTATGATATATTGAACTTTATAAAAATTAACAATGTATGCTCTGATAATAATATTCTGGTAAGGGAATGGAAAGAGAAGCTACAGACTGGGGAAAAAATGTTCACAAACCATGTATCTATCAAATAGCTAGCATCAAGAGTCTGTATCTGGAATACATAAAGAATTCTCAACTCAACAGTAAAACACCAACATTCCAATTTAAAAGTTGGCAAAAGATATGACATTGATATGCGTATTGCTCCACCAACTCCAACCAGTTTTAATTACTGTAAGTATTTATGTATTGAAATCAGTAGAGTTATTCAGCCCACTTTCTTCTTCTTTTTCAAAATTTGTTTCAGATATTCTAATTCTTTTCATTTCCACATACATTTCTCAATAATCCTATCTATAGCTACAAAACTTTTGCTGAGACTTTGATAGAAATTGCATTAAACTGGACCACTCGTGGTCCATGGCACTCTGAATATATTAAATTGAAAATTCTAGATACGAACAATTAATAAGTTTTAAATTGCTACATTTGAATTTATTTATATCTTTTGGGGGAGACAATATCTTTACTATGCTGGGTGCTCCAATTTATGAACACTGAATGTCTCTTTATTTGTTTTAATCTTATTTGATTTATTTAATCAGCATTTTGCAGTTTTTAGCATACTGTGCTTATGTTGTTAGATTTAGACTTAGGTATTTTTGAACAATTGCACTTGGCTATTATTAATTTCTGTTTACATATTCATTGTTCGTATATAAGAATACACTTTTAAATCTTAATTGTGTATCCTGCAACCACCCTTAACTCACTTAGTCTAGGGATATTTTTGTAGATTCCCTGAGATTTTCCAAATAGACCATCATCTCATATGTAAATACAGTTTTATTTATTTACTTTTTTCCAACTTATATGCCTTTTATTTCATTTTCTTGCCATATCGTGCTAGCTAGAAGTTCAAGTACTAAGTTAAAGAGCAGTGGTGAAAGTAGACATCCTTGTCTTGTTTCTGATCTTAGGGAAAAATCAGTCTTCCATAATTAATTATATTAGATGTAGATATTCTGTATATGCTCTTTATCAAGTTGAGAAAGTTCTCTCCTAGATTTAATTTTCTTAGGGTTTTCAATCATAAATGTGTGTGGAGTTGTGTTAAATTCTTTCTTCGTACACCAATTGATATAATCCTGTCATTTTTCTTCAGATTATTAATATGATAGTTTTTACTGATTGATTTTTGAATACTGATTGATTTTTGAATACTGAGCCAGCCTTGCATTTTTGAAATAAATCAACTTGGTCATGATGTATAATTCTGTTTGTATAGAGTAGTAACCCCCTTTTCAGCAGTTTCACTTCCCATGGTTTCAACCACTTGTGGTCCATGGCAGTCTGAATATATTAAATTGAAAATTCTAGATATGAACAATTAATAAGTTTTAAATTGCTACATTTGAATTTATTTATAAATGTATTTATATTATTTCTATTTTATTTTTAGTTATTGTTGTAATCTTGTACTGTGTCTAAATTGAAAATTAAAGTTTATTATAGGTATATGAAAAACATTGTATATAGGATCTAGTACTATCTGTGGTTTCAAGCATCCACTGGAGGTCTTGAAACTTCTACCCCATAAGAATAAGGGGGACTATTATTGCTGAATTCTATTTGTGAATATTTTGTTAAGAATATTTGCTTCTATTTCTTTAAAATAATATTTGCATGTGTACTTATAAAGACTACTGGTCTGAAGTTCAGTTTTTTTGTACTGTCTGTGACTAGCTTTGTTATCAGGGTCATATTAGCTTTATACAATTATTGTGAGGTTCTCCTTTGCCTTTAATTTCCTGGAAAATATTGCATATATTGGTGTTCATTCTTTAATAAATTTTTGGTAGAATTCTCCAGTGACATAATCCAGGCCTGGAGATTTCTTTTTGGGGAGATTATTATTATTATTGTTGTTGTTATTAATTCAGTTTCTATTTTGTTACATTTTTTTCTAATAAGAAGATCTCCTTTATTCCTAGTTATACTCTTTGTTCTGAAATCTAATTTGATATCACTGCAGACATTTCAACTTTCATTTCACACTGTATCTTTTTTTTTCTCCTTTTACTCAAAACCTATCTGTCTCTTTGTACTTAAAGTGTATTTCTTTTAAGCAGCATAGAGTTTGGTCTTTTTATTTCCTTTAATCCAATCTGTCAATCCCTGGTTTTAAACTGAGTTGTTTATATCATTTGCATTTACTGTGATTACTTACATGGCTATATTTAAATATTTTACCTTGCCATTTGCTTTAGATTTGTCCTAACCACTTTTGTCCCCCTTTTCACTATTTACTGCCTTCTTTGGACTAATTACATATTTTTATGATCATATGTTATCTTCTATTTTTGCTCATTAGTTATAATTGTTTGTTAAGCTATTATCATGTGTTTTAAGGTTTATATTGTACATGTTTAAGTTATCATAGTCTATAATCAATTGGTATTCTAATACTTTATCTGTAGTTTAAGAATCTTATAATGGTACTCCCATGTCTACCCACCTGGACTTGATGCTTTTGTTGCCTTACATATCACTTACACATGTGTATTAATCGTAAAAATACATTGTTACTATTCTTGTTTAAAAAGTCACTTATCTTTTAAAGATATACAGAAATGATTAAAACTTCTCGTTTTTCTCCTGATGTTTTCATTTATGGTGTCCTTCATTCCTCATTTGCATCTGGTACTCTTCTGAAAGTTTTAGCATTTTCTTTTTGTAAGGCAAGGCTTCTAGTAATGGGTTCTTTTAGTGTTTGTGTATCTAAAACCATCTTTATTGTGTCTTCATTTTGAAAGATGTTTTCACTGGGGATGGAATTCTACAATGACAATTTTTTTCTCAGCATTTTGAAATTTTGTTATTGTATATTGTCACTTACATTGTTTCTGATTTTAAAAATCTACTGTCATTCTCTGTGTGTAAAATGTGTTTTCACCTTCTGGCTACTTTTAAGATTTTCTTTGGATCACTGGTTTTGAGAAATTTTATTTTTATGTGCTTTGATATAGTTTTCTTCACATATTTTATACTTGGATTCATTAAGCTTCTTGGATCATGTGAGTGTATTGGTTTTATAAAGTTTGGAAAATTCCAAATAAATGAGTACCCAGTACTTCTTCATTTTTTTTTTCTGCCCCATACTGTCTGTAGAGATTTCAATTTCTCTTTTCTCCATTCCTGTAATATCATATCACCTGATTCTGGGCCTCATTTTTGTTAGGGTCAGTAATTTTTGTATTTTTTGTAGAGACGGGGTTTCTCCATGTTGCCCAGGCTGGTCTTGAACTCCTGGGCTCAAGAAATTCACATGTCTCAGCCTCCCAAAGTGCTAGGATTGTAGATGTGAGCCACTGAGTCTGGCCAGATCACTAGATAAGTTCTAAAATGTTGGTTTTAACTCTAAGTAGGCAGCTCAAGACAGGTACCTCAAAGGCCAATCTGCATTAAAGTAGCGAGAGAATACTATGAAGGAACTTATCTTAGAATGCTAAGCTTGTCAAAGGGTAACTGTTTCTAACGTATCCTAACAATTATGGAGGAATTGAAAAAGATACATTTATTGTAGTTGGTAAATGCAAAAAAATGCACTCCATATTCAAATGGCTCCTTTTCTTCCTAAAACAATATGAAAAAAGAACAGCATCAGAATACATTAAAATAAATTTAGCAGGAGAGAAGCAAAGTCAAGATGCCCAAATAATTTTTATTTTTTTATTTTTATTTTTTTGAAATCATGTAAATATTTATTTATTTATTTTTTATTTTATTATTATTATACTTTAAGTTTTAGGGTACATGTGCACAACGTGCAGTTTTGTTACATATGTATACATGTGCCATGCTGGTGTGCTGCACCCATTAACTCACCATTTAGCATTAGGTATATCTCCTAATGCTATCCCTCCCCCCTCCTCCCACCCCACAACAGTCCCCAGAGTGTGATGTTCCCCTTCCTGTGTCCATGTGTTCTCATTGTTCAGTTCCCGCCTATGAGTGAGAATATGCGGTGTTTGGTTTTTTGTTCTTGCGATAGTTTACTGAGAATGATGATTTCCAATTTCATCCATGTCCCTACAAAGGACATGAACTCATCATTTTTTATGGCTGCATAGTATTCCATGGTGTATATGTGCCACATTTTCTTAATCCAGTCTATCATTGTTGGACATTTGGCTTGGTTCCAAGTCTTTGCTATTGTGAATAGTGCCGCAATAAACATACGTGTGCATGTGTCTTTATAGCAGCATGATTTATAGTCCTTTGGGTATATACCCAGTAATGGGATTGCTGGGTCAAATGGTATTTCTAGTTCTAGATCCCTGAGGAATCGCCACACTGACTTCCACAATGATTGAACTAGTTTACAGTCCCACCAACAGTGTAAAAGTGTTCCTATTTCTCCATATCCTCTCCAGCACCTGTTGTTTCCTGACTTTTTAATGATTGCCATTGTAACTGGTGTGAGATGGTATCTCATTGTGGTTTTGATTTGCATTTCTCTGATGGCCTGTGATGGTGAGCATTTTTTCATGTGTTTTTTGGCTGCATAAATGTCTTCTTTTGAGAAGTGTCTGTTCATGTCCTTCGCCCACTTTTTGATGGGGTTGTTTGTTTTTTTCTTGTAAATTTGTTTGAGTTCATTGTAGATTCTGGATATTAGCCCTTTGTCAGATGAGCAGGTTGTGAAAATTTTCTCCCATTTTGTAGGTTGCCTGTTCACTCTGATGGTAGTTTCTTTTGCTGTGCAGAAGCTCTTTAGTTTAATGAGATCCCATTTGTCAATTTTGTCTTTTGTTGCCATTGCTTTTGCTGTTTTAGACATGAAGTCCTTGCCCATGCCTATGTCCTGAATGGTAATGCCTAGGTGTTCTTCTAAGGTTTTTATGGTTTTATGTCAAATGTTTAAGTCTTTAATCCATCTTGAATTAATTTTTGTATAAGGTGTAAGGAAGGGATCCAGTTTCAGCTTTCTACATATGGCTAGCCAGTTTTCCCAGCACCATTTATTAAATAGGGAATCCTTTCCCCATTGCTTGTTTTTCTCAGGTTTGTCAAAGATCAGATAGTTGTAGATATGCGGCGTTATTTCTGAGGGCTCCGTTCTGTTCCACTGATCTATATCTCTGTTTTGGTACCAGTACCATGCTGTTTTGGTTACTGTAGCCTTGTAGTATAGTTTGAAGTCAGGTAGCATGATGCCTCCAGCTTTGTTCTTTTGGCTTAGGATTGACTTGACAATGCAGGCTCTTTTTTGGTTCCATATGAACTTTAAAGTAGTTTTTTCCAGTTCTGTGAAGAAAGTCATTGGTAGCTTGATGGGGATGGCATTGAATCTATCAATTACCTTGGGCAGTATGGCCATTTTCTCTGAAATTGTGGCAATAATCAATAGCTTACTAACCAAAAAGAGTCCAGGACCAGATGGATTCACAGCCAAATTCTACCAGAGGTACAAGGAGGAACTGGTACCATTCCTTCTGAAACTATTCCAATCAATAGAAAAAGAGGGAATCCTCCCTAACTCATTTTATGAGGCCAGCATCATCCTGATACCAAAGCTGGTCAGAGACACAACCAAAAAAGAGAATTTTAGACCAATATCCTTGATGAACATTGACGCAAAAATCCTCAATAAAATACTGGCAAACTGAATCCAGCAGCACATCAAAAGGCTTATCCACCATGATCAAGTGGGCTTCATCCCTGGGATGCAAGGCTGGTTCAATATACACAAATCAATAAATGTAATCCAGCATATAAACAGAACCAAAGACAAAAACCACATGATTATCTCAATAGATGCAGAAAAGGCCTTTGACAAAATTCAACAACCCTGCATGCTAAAAACTCTCAATAAATTAGATATTGATGTGACATATTTCAAAATAATAAGAGCTATCTATGACAAACCCACAGCCAATATCATACTGAATGGGCAAAAACTGGAAGCATTCCCTTGGAAAACTGGCACAAGACAGGGATGCCCTCTCTCACCACTCCTATTCAACATAGTGTTGGAAGTTCTGGCCAGGGCAATTAGGCAGGAGAAGGAAATAAGGGGTATTCAATTAGGAAAAGAGGAAGTCAAATTGTCCCTGTTTGCAGATGACATGATTGTATATCTAGAAAACCCCATTGTCTCAGCCCAAAATCTCCTTAAGCTGATCAGCAACTTCAGCAAAGTCTCAGGATACAAAATCAATGTACAAAAATCACAAGCATTCTTATACACCAATAACAGACAAACAGAGAGCCAAATCATGAGTGAACTCCCATTCACAATTGCTTCAAAGAGAATAAAATACCTAGGAATCCAACTTACAAGGGACGCGAAGGACCTCTTCAAGGAGAACTACAAACCACTGCTCAAGGAAATAAAAGAGGATACAAACAAATGGAAGAACATTCCATGCTCATGGGTAGGAAGAATCAATATCGTGAAAATGGCCATACTGCCTAAATAATTTTTAAAATGCCCAGAATATGTCAGCAAAAACACACTTTCTAAAGAAATCTTCTATAAATAACTAGAACAATAAAATCCTACTCATTCCAAGAATAGTTACAAATAAAAGCTGGAAAAACAATTTATAAAAATAGCCTATAAAATAAAGAGATAAAAAGGAGGAAAATGCACCAGAAATAGGGCTTTACCTCTGTGAAATTTATCACAGAGCAGCATTCTGACTAGTTGAAACAACTTGTGCAGGCTGGTGGATAGGAGAGGCCACTATTGAGAAATCCTTTAAAGGAACAACAATTTGAACAACAGGTGTTTCTTTAAAAATAAAGAAAATGGAACATTTGTGAAGTGATTTTTTAAAACTAAAATTCCACATGCAATTTTATTGTAGAAACTTACCACAAACTTAGTTGTCTAAAACAATATGTTTATTATGTCACAGTTCCTGTGGTTCGGAAGTCTGGGTGTGGCTTGACTAGGTCTTTTGAGAAGCTGAAATCTAGGTTTCAGCAAGGTTTGCAATCTCATCACAGCATAGATAGCTTTGTAGTAACTAATCTTCCAGTCAACAAACATAATGTATTTCTCCACTTTCTCTAAAAAGATTCTGGCGCCTCTTCCCCCTTGCTTCCACGGTTCCCTTGTGATCTCTGTGCATGCTAGCTCTTCTTCACTTTCCACAATGAGTGCAAGCAGCCTGAGACTCTCACCGGATGCAGATGCCTAATCTTGAACTTTCCAGTCCTTGGAAGCATGAGCCAAATACACCTTATTTCTTTATAAGTTGCCAAGCTTTAGGAATTCCTTGATAAAAACACAAAAGGGACTAAGACACTTAATATATCTATTGCTATTGATAATATAATTATTTTAAGTCATGTAGTCCTACTTTTTTTATTGTCCTACAGTTATACAAGTGATTTTAATATTTCCTCCATATACATCCTCCTTGCTAAATTCTCATTTTATATCTAATTTTTTTTTCTATAAATACATTTAAATTTTCTACACAAAAAATTCATTATCTGCAACTAATGACAGTTTGGTTCTTCTCTAACAATTTATATTTAATTATGAATTGTCTTACTTTACTACATAAAGGACCCAGAATAATTCTGAATAAATGTAGGAAGTGTGTATAATTGTTGTGTTGCTGACAATAATGTAACACTTTTCAGGTTTTATCACTAATAATGCTATTCACTGTAGGTTTAAAATAATTTTCTTGTTAGCTTAGGAAGTTTTCCTTTATCCTTATTTTTAAGAGTTTGCTCTAAAACTATGAATACTTGCTTTTTCGTTCCAAAGATTTGTTGTCATGCATCTATTGAGATTATTATACTATTATACTTTAAACAATCTGCTTCTGTGGTAAATGTGGTATTTAAAGATTAGAATGTTAAAATATATTTGAATATCTGGAATGAGTTCATCTTGATCATGATACATTGTCATATTTTTTCTTTTCATATATTATAACATTTTATTTGAAAAATTATTTCTGGCCCCTTACATTTCATTCATAGTGAGATATGCATATTATTTCCCTGCCTGTATTGAACTTTTATTGTTCTTTTTTGAAGGATCCAAGGACGAATCCACCTCTTTGCATTTTTCAGCTTCCAGAGGTTGATCACAGTTCTTGGTCCCTTCAAAGCCAGCAATGGTGAGTTAAGTCCTTCTCACAAGGAAGGAGAAGAACTCTTCTGCCATTGTCACATCACTCACTATGACTACAAGCAGAAAAGGTTTTCCACTGTTAAGAATCCATGTGATTATACTGGACATGGGAGTGCATCCAGGATAATCTCCATATTTTAAAGTCAGAGTCTACCAATCTTAATTCTGCAACCTTTGACACCCATGTGCCATATAATGTATTCAAAGGTTCTGGGGATCAGGATGTGGACATCTTTGTGGGGCTATTATTCTAAATACCACGTTATTCTTGTCTAAGGATATTGTCAAGGAAGGTGGAAAATAATAACAGGTTATATTCCGGCTGAGGATTCATTGGCAGTAGAAATATCCTGTAACTTCAGTTATAGGGGAAGAATATATTAAAAAGTGAGACAAATAGAGTTGTTGGGATGAGAAACAACCAACATGGATTTCTTTTTCTCCTTTGAAATACTTGTTGTGACATGGAATGATACAAAAATAACCAAACCAAAACAACCCAAACCAACTACCAACTTATTTCTATTATGGGTCTCATAACTTTGAAATGATATTCTGTGTCCTGGTTCTTGGAGAAGTAGGAGAAAGGAATGGTACAGAATCAAAACAATAATCAGCATTATAAAATAAGATGTCTTTATTATACTATATTTTGTCATCAGAGGATTCTTAATGTGTAAACTCCCAAATAGTCAGCTATATATAGTCTCACAGTTGTACATGGTGATTACCCAATAGTGTGAGAATAGGACAAATGTTTTGGAAACCTCAAACCACTGGGATCTGTGGAAATGCCACATCATCATAGATATGTTCAGGAGAGACTACAGATCGTTCGTTCTCGTTATTTGGTACAAAAAACACAACCTGTGAAGAAATAAGAAAATTCTAATTTTCTTATTTCTAATTATCTTATAGTTAGATAAGTAGGAAACTTATCTAAGTATACCAACAGGTATATGTGAAAGTACTGAAATCACTAACCATCAGGTAAATGAAAATCAAAACCGCAGTAAAATATTATCTCACACCTGTCAGGCTGGCAACTATAGAACAAAGCAAGTGTTGGTGAGGTTGTAAAGAAGTTGGTACCTTTGCACACTGTTGGTGGTAATGTAAAATGGTGCTGCCGCTATGGAAAGACATATAATTTTTTCAAAAACTTAAATAAGAACTCCCATATGATCCAACAATCCCACTTCTGGGTATTAATCCCAAAACAGTAAAATCGGGATCTTCAAGAGATACTAGCACTCCTATGTTCATTTAATCACTATTCATGGTAGCCAAAATATGAAAATGTGGTATATGCCAACCTAATACATAAATAAAGATAATGTTTTGCTTTTTTTCTTCCAATAATGAAGAAAGGCCTTTTTAAGGCTTTAGAAAGAAGGAAATTCTGCAATATACTGCAACATAAATGAACCTTGAGGCCATGATGCACATGATAAAAACCAGTCACAGAAAGACAAATACTGCATGATTCCAATCATAAGAGGTATCTAAAATAGTGTGACTCAGAGGCTGAAATGCTGGTTACCAGGATCTGAGGATAGCAAAAGTGGGGAGTTGCTAATCAACAGATATAAAGCTTCAGTCAAGCAAGATGAGTAAGCTCTGGAGATCCTGTGTACACTATTGTACCTATAGTCAACAATAATATCTTGTACACAAAAATGCTTTAGGTTGCTACTCTCATGTTAAATGTTCTTACCACAGTAAGATATACTATAGATATAGATATACTATTATTACATATATATACACACGTATATATATAAATATATATGTATATTTAAAAAGAGCGGCAGATTAGACAAAGTGTCTAAACTGATTTTGTTTGTTTGTTTTAGCCATCCCTACACCTCATAGTATTTTGTTTGTTTTGTTTTGCTTTTGTTTAGCTTAGAAGTATCTTTTGGTCTTCAAAACCAGTTGCTTCTTATGACACAACAGCCTGCATTTAACCCCCTGAACTTCTCACTCACTGTGGATGCCATTGAGGAAAATGAACGTATATGACCCAGTCATCTTAGCTTGTTGCTCAGAATCCTTGGAAATTATGGTGTAGCTACAGCTGTCAGTTTTCTGTTTTCTCTTCAGCTAGTGTTTCAAATCAAGAGGGAAGTGCTCCCCGGACTCTGAGTCCTTACAACATTTTCCATTGTCCAAGCACACAACATCAGAGTGGTCAGAGAGAAGAGGTTATTTTTTTTTCGGTACATTACTCCTGGCATGGTTCAAAAGCCCAAATCCTGTAAATTTCAAGAGATAGTCCAATATGTATAAGTCCAATGACTCCAGTTAGCTCCATGTTGAGAATTCACAAGGATATATTTATATTCACCTGAATATAAAACCTATTTATATTATTGTATTAGTGCAACAGTACTTACTACAGAAAAAAATGTGTTATAAGTAGAGATACAAATTCTTCTTAAAAAGATACGTATTACTTCCACAGCCATCAGAACTGTGCCTGTTCCTGCTGTGGTGGCACTGACTGTATTCATCCCCAGGCTGCCTTGGATCTGAAAAGGAGAGAAAAAGATTTTTGGAAATATACAGTCTCATGTTCTTTCTGTCTCTGAGAGTCCACAAAATGACACTCAACTCAGCTGATTTGAATTTGGAAATCAACTTGGACAGTGCTCCCACTCTGAAAAAAAAAAGGGGGGGTGGCAGGAAGCATCTGGTATAGAGGAAGCCTTGATTACATCAGGCTCCAATGCAGGGATTGTGTTGCACATGGAATGTCACAGCACAGAGCTAAGTCTATCATTCTTGCCTAAGTGTCACAGGGGAAAAATTTATTAGGATTACATGAGAACATTTCGAGGGAGCCTCTTTAGAGAACCAGCCAGGTTTGATGTGTCTTATCCTTGCAGCTCAGGAAATGTCTCTTGCTAGAACTCTCAGGCTTAACCAAAAGACACTTACCAGACCCTTGGTCGCTTTCCTTCCAGCAGCAAAGCCCCTGTTACAGACTTGTCCACTGACTCTCAAAGACACTAGCTTTCATATCCAGCATTCAGCAGTTCTTCCTAAATGAGGATACAAACCCAGTGTTGATGATGGTTACGCTTCTGTGTACTAATTATTCAATTCATTTATACCTCTATCGTTTTTCCTGGCTGATTTGCTGCTATTTCCACAGTGCTCCAGACAGAAAGAACTGATTAAAGAGAATCAACTCAGAGCTTCCATCGGCACTCCCTTTCCTAAAATAATCTCCTACCTTCTCCCACTCTTTTGTCAATATTATTTACCCAAACAATTGTCCAAGTTTGGTATCTAAAATTAATGCATAGATTTTCAAGAGAAAATGATGAAGTCATTTGCAGATACCTGAAATTAGAAGTAGTAGAACAATGACTAGTACTCACTGAGAAGGATCCCCGTAAATGATAGTTCATATTAATTATATGGAGAACTCCAACTGTATAAACAGTTGAAACAAAAAGCGCCATTGTGAGACCCAGGCATCGTGTCATCAGCCCAATCAGGATCTGAGCCTCCTGGAGAGTAAAAAACATCCTGTGAGGAGGTGCATCTTCTCAGGGTGAAGGCCTTTCTAACATCATTGCACATTAATTTCTTCCCCACCTCCGAGACTCCAAACTTGAGATATCTTGCAGGAAGATAAAAATGTACGCATTGTCTGTTCTCTTGTCCAACACAGGATACTGCAATTAATCTTACTATTATTTATTTCTATATTTGCCATTACTTTTAATGGCAAAAACCGCAGTGACTTTTGCACCAACCTAATACATAAGTAATGATAACATTTTTGTGTTTTTTTTCCTTCCAATAATGAACAGCTTTATTCAGTCCCTTTTCATTTTGTCAATTTGTAAGGTTTGTTTAGTTCAGGAAGGTTCAGATAGTTTTCTACCATACTCAGTGGCCTGGAAAATGTGGATATCTTGAGGAAATCTCAGTCCTGTCTCAGGAAATGATGCTTTTCCCCTAAGCCTGTGCTCTGGTCTCATGTTCACTCACCCCTAGGACCTGGGGCTGCCTTTTCAGAAAAGCCTCAAATCCTTCAGTTGCTGTTAGGGCAAGATCCAAGCCCCCGACTGGCTTGGTAGTAAGATGGTCTCTTTCCAAAGAACGTTTATGATCATTCCCTTGACTGCATCTGCCTCTGATGTCCAGGTATTGCTGTTGGCACCAGGAGAGAAAACGCTTAGTGGAGAGCCACTTTTAAATATTTTCCTTGATCAATATCAAAACGTAGTGGCAAGAGATTTTGTGTCTCTGGAAAATAATATTCATAATAATATAATGATATTTGATTGAAATAATCAAATAATATTCATAATATTTTATTTCCACAACTTTGATTAGGGCAGAGCTGGATTTTTTACTTACATCCTCATTCTCGTATTGACCCAGGCAGTCAGCTAGGACAAATCTGCACTGAACTATAGCTGCCTAATCCTCGGCAAGGGAACACAGTGTTACTGACTTTATGCAAAGTATCTAAGCCTTGATGAACGAAATTTGGACATTTACCTTCCTGCTCAGATTCCAGAAAGAAAGAGAACTGACTATTTGCAGCAAAATTTCAGGCAATATTTTTCCATACCCAGGTTTCCTGTAGTTCAGTTTACAGTGACCCCCATAGGCCTGGCGTTCACATTATCTCCACTTAGACTCCTTCTAAGATCAAACACGGGAGTACCATAAGGCACGGTCTCTTCCTACCTTTGCATCTCTTCAGGGCACACCAATGGAAGTTATTGTCCTTTCTGGTGTGTGGACTCTAATTCACAGTCCTCAAAGAGGATGAATACCTGTCTGATGTGTAATTTGTGATGAAACTTTGTCTTAGACCCATGGGCCACTAGTTTCCTGTGATTTATCTCACTCTCCTTGCCAGATAGGTATCTGCAATGTTTTTAAGTTTTGTAATATATCCCTGATATAATAATCTAACTTCACTTCTCACATGCTAACACAGTATCAATGTAAGAGCATATTGTCAATGCTAGCTCCCCTCCATTGCCGTGTCTCCTCAATAGTATGCATGTCTCGCTTGCCAGATTCACTGTTAATAGGACTCATGTTTCTCTGGCTTCACGTAATAAAAACTAACTATAAATTATGAGTGCTTCTGAATTAGGGATCTTCTTAAAAACATGATTTTATTTAATAATATTGTATTTTATAAAATCCTTATTGTGTATCTTATCACATAACAGTTGTAATTATTTAATATACTTTCCCTACTATTACTTCTGTTTTTTTGAAAAACTCTCCTCCCAGTTCATGTGATTTCATTAGACTTGTAACCCCAGGTATGACAAAGTTTTTTCTTATGCCACAGTAACTGGACTGCTCTATTTTTCCATCCTTGTAAAATGGTAACTCCTTAGTGAATGCTTCAGAAGTTTCCAAAAATTCAAGAAAAATATCATATTGTTGGCAAATGTTAATTTATTGTGTATCATATTTAAGGTGTAGGAGAAATGTTTCATAGAACCAAAAGATTGACATCATGTAAACAAACAAACAAAAATCAGTTTGCTACTAACACTTTCCCAATCCACTCTCTCATCTTGGTATTTTTTCTTTTTCTTTTTTTTTTGCCAAGGACTTCTTAAAATCTTTTCAGGATTTTTCTTATAAAATATTTTATAATATTTGAAACAAAACAATAAGCCTAATAACATCCTGACATCCACTAACACTTAAACAATTCAACTTGGACTCTAAATTCCCTCTACAAATCATGTTAATTCTATGATTCCTCCACAAGAATTTACATAGGTGAATATCTATACACATATGCATGTTTACATATATATGCACATATCTATATACATATATATGTGTCTTTTAACCTACTGATTTTTTTCTCCATTGTAAGCACTTATTTGGATGTTCATGATAATAGAAACATTAACTTCCAAGTTTAATTTTGTAAGGCAAAATTCTCATTTTGTTTCTGGACAAAAATATCTTTTGGGCCTTTATATCAGCCTCCTCATATATTTTCTCATTCCAGGGGAGAAACTGGTTTTCATTTGGTTCTGTCGATCAACCAGAAAACCCTTGGATATCCCATTTCAGAGTCAAAGATATTAACATAATGTTCATTACACTATTGTGTGTGTAATTGGTTAAATTATAGCATAATTTTCTCTTTCTTTGCAACGGAATTGTGTTTTAGCCATGGAAAACAAGTTCCCAATTAAGTGTGGTGACTGGAAGCCACTCATTGGTAAATTACAGATGTCACTTTATACCTGGATATATATATGTGTGTGTGTGTGTGTGTGTGCATGCATGTGTATATATACATATATATGTGTATCTTTATGTGTGTGTGTGTATATATATATGTATATATCTCCCAGATATCACTAGATAGGCTTTTACCAAAAACAAAACAAAACAAAACAACTGCAGGATGTCATTTTGCAGCACTTTCAACTATCTCCATGGATACAATATGATGTTGTTTCTCTGTCCAGTCCCAGCCAGATGCAACACAAGGAAAACTAGTTATCCATGGCACATGGACCATTAAAGAACACCACTTTCCACAATACCCTTCCATGAGTTAGTCTCACTATCACTTTTGCATAGATGCATGCCCCTGTTACAGACTTGTCCACTGACTCTCAAAGACATTAGCTTTCATATCCAGCATTCAGCAGTTCTTCTGAAATGAGGATACAAGGCAAGTGTTGATGATGGTTATGCTCTAGTGTACTAATTATTCCCTTCGTTTACAACTCTATTGTTTTTCCTGGCTGACTTGCTGCTATTTCCACTTCCCTGGAGTAGTGCTAGCTCTACACCTATTTACGTTAGCAAGTCCTGTTCACTCTTATAAGGTGTCATTGGGGATAGATTTGTTAGGGTGTAACTCAGCACAGTAACCCCACAGAGGGTTCTAATTTCCCCTCAGATATGTGGTCCTGTGGTATTTCTATAATGTGTTATATTTCTAGATTTTTATGTGTATTTCCAGAAAAAAACCCCCGTCTCTACTAAAAATACAAAAACAAGTTAGCTGGGCATGGTGGCGGGCACCTGTGGTCCCAGCTACTCAGGAGGCTGAGGCAGAAGAATGGTGCAAACCCAGGAGGCAGAGCTCGCAGTGAGCGGAGATCATGCCACTGCACTCCAGCCTGGGTGACAGAGCAAGACTCCGTCTCAAAAAAAAAAAAACAAAACAAAAAAAAAGAAATTACCAGTAAACAGAGAGCCTAAGAATGAGAAAAAGTACTCACAAACTATACATCTGCCAAAAGTCGAATATCCAGCTTCTACAAGGATCTTAACAAAAACCAAAAAAAAAAAAAAAAAAAAAAAATCCAATTAAAAATGGGAAAAGGACATGCACAGACACTTCTCAAAAGAAGACATACAAGCAACCAACAAATATGAAAAAATATTCAACATCATGAATCATCAGAGAAATGCAAATCAAAACCACAATAAGATACCATCTTACACCAGTCAGAAAGGCTATCACTAAAAAGTCACAGAACAACAGATGCCGACAAGGCTGTGGAGAAAAGGGAACACTTACACACTGTTGGTGGGAATGGAAACTGGTTCAGCCACTTTGGAAAGCAGTGTGGTGATTCCTAGAAGACCTAAAAACACAACTACCATTTGACTCAGCAATCCTGTTACTGGGTTTTCCCAAAGGAAAATAATTCATTCTATCAAAAAGACACATGCACACATATGTTCACTGCAGTGCTACTCATGATAGCAAAGACATGGAATCAACCTAGGGGCCTGTCCACAGTGGATTGGATAAAGGAATTGTGGTACATATAAAACATGGAATACTATGCGATCATAAAAAACAATGAAAGCTTGTCCTTGGCAGCAACATGGATGGAACTGGAGGCCATTATCCTAAGCAAATGAACGGAAGAACAGAAAACCAAATACTGCATTGTTTTCACTAGCAAGTGGGAGCTAAATATTGAATACATATGAATGTAAAGATGGGAACAATAGACATTGAGGACCACTCACTCGATGGGGAAGGGAGGGAGAGGGGCACAGGTTGAAGAGCCCCTGTTGGGTACTATGCTTACTGCCTGGGTGATGGGATTTTTGGGACCTCAAGCCTCAGCATCACGTAATGTACCCATGTAACAAACCTGCACGTGTACTCTTTAATGTAATGCTGATGCTGATTATGCATTTGATTTCCCACCATTCAACCCCACAACTTCTCAAGGAACCAGGAAACAGGGTACCATTTTAAAACTTCCAAATTTGTGAAAATAGAAATAAATTTATTACTTGAACTAAGTTCTTTTTCATCAGCTCATGTCACACCAAATCTTTCATGGGACAAAAAGAAACCCACGTTGGTTATGACTCATTGCCTCACCACATGTCTACTGACAATGAGCTCCCAGCCAGTGTCAGCCAGGACACAATTGTTATTTTTCTTCTATTTTCTGCAATAACAACATCAAAAAAGGCAGTATGTTACCAAGAATAATAGTACCCAAAGTTATCCACATCCTACTCCCTGGAATCTGAGAGTATGCTATGATATCTGGCAAATGATTTTAAAAGTTGCAGATAGAATCAAGTTTGCTAAGCAGTTGATCTTAACACAGAGTTTATCCTGGAGAATTATGGTGATTCTAATGTAATAATAAGAGTCCTTATAAGTGGAGAACCTTTCCCAGGTAAGTCGAAGAGAGAGTTGAGGATAGAAGAATAGTCAGAGGTGCAACATGAGAAGGACGTGATCTGCCACTGCCAGCCTTGAAAAAGCCCATGAGTCAATGAATGAGACAGCCTCAAGGAGCTAGAAAAGGCAAGGTCATGGATTTTTTCCCTAGAAGCTCCAGAAAGGAAAGTAGTTCTGTAGATAACTTGATTTTTAGCCCAGTGAGACCAGTGTTGTATCCTGACCCACAGAACTCTAAGATAAAATTGTATTGTTTTAAGTCACAAAGCTTGTGGTAATTTGTTACAGGCACAATAGAAAACTAATATAAGCAGTGTGATAATGAGAAATTATAAATCACTCTCCCTCATATATATAGATGTAAGAAACTGAAAAATAAAAGTGGCAAATAGAATAGGAAGATGTATTTTTAAAACATTTGGTCATGGCCAAATTGAACTCATTCCAGTTATTCATATATAATTGGACAATAGAAAATCTTCGAAAATCACTTACTGCAGAAACACATCAAATAAGAAAAAAAGACTTTGTTAATCTCAACAGAGGTATGCAGACAAAGCTTTTGATAAAAATCGATATATACAATTTTTTAAAGAAATTCATGGAGCAGTATGGCCATTTTAACAATATTGATTATTTCTAACCATGAGCATGAACTGTTTTTTCATTTGTTCATGTCGTCTCTGATTTCTTTCAGCAGTGTTTTGTAGTTCTTATTGTAAAGATCTTTCACCTACTTGGTTAGCTCTACTCTTGGTATTTTATGCTTTTTGTAGCATTGTAAATGAGATTGCATTCTTAATTTGGCTTTCAGCTTGAACATTATTGGTATATAGAAATGCTAGTAATGGTTCTACATTGATTTTGTATCTTGAAACTTTACTGAAGTTGTTAATGATTTCTAGGAGCCTTTTGCTGGAGTCTTTAGGATTTTATAAGTATAGAATCATGTTGTCTGTGAAGAGAGACAATTTGACTTCCTTCCTCTCTTTCTATTTGGATGCCTTTTATTTCTTTCTCTTGCCTGACTGCTCTGGCTAGAACTTCCAGTACTATGCTGAATAGGAGTGATGAGAATGATCATCCATGCCTTTTTCCAGTTCTCAGGGGGAATGTTGCCTGCTTTTGCCAGTTCAGTATGATGCTGGCTGTTGGCTGTGGGTTTGTCATAGATGGCTCTTATTATTTTGAGTTATGTTCCTTTGATGCCTAATTTGTTGAGGGATTTTTAACATGAAAGATGGTGAATTTTATCAAAAGCCTTTTCCACGTCTATTGAGATGTCATATGGTTTTTGCTTTTAATTCTGTTTATGTGGTGAATCATATTTATTGATTTGTATATGTTGAACCAACCTCACATCCCAGAAATAAACGCTACCAAAAATAATAAAATTAAACTTCTGAAAGCAATAAGAAAATGTATTTTAAATGTACAGTAAATAGTATAATTGGTATTCAGATATTAAATTTTTTAAATAATCAAGAACAGCCTGGGCGTGGTGGCTCACGCCTGTAATCCCAGCACTTTGGGAGGCCGAGATGGGCGGATCACGAGGTCAGGAGATTGAGACCATCCTGGCTAACACGGTGAAACCCCATCTCTACTAAAAATACAAAAAATTAGCTGGGCGCAGTGGCAGATGCCTGTAGTCCCAGCTACTCGGGAGGCTGAGGAAGGAGAATGGAGTGAACCCGGGAGGCAGAGCTTGCAGTGAGCCGAGATCACGCCATTGCAGTCCAGCCTGGGTGACAGAGTGAGACTCCGTCTCGAAAAAAAAAAAAAAAGGCTTTATACCTCCACCCATCTTCTAGTAGTCCTTGAGCTGGAGTGTCTGGGTGGGACACTCTGTCCCTGCAGGATGCATCATCCTTCTCCCTCTTAGGCATTTTCCAGAATTGCTGCTCTGGGGACAATTGCCTCCACAAAGTTAACAGTACTTCACGGAGTTGCTTATCAATTTTCTTTCACGCAACCCCAGCCAAAATCAAATCAATCTACATCTGTGTGCAGGTCACCTACAGGGGATGCATTTTGTCCCAAGAGGTAGCCCCCTGGAGAAGGGAAACTTTCCCCTTTTTTATGGCACAGACTCTCTGGTCTTACCTACAGCCCTCTGCTTCCCTGAGGGCCACCATGGAAGTAGTCATCTTATGTATGCAGCACCCCACATAGAGTTAGGACAGTGGCCAGGGAACCAAAGGCACTCAGGGGCACAGAGCCCAACACAGGGTCCCTCATGTGGGAGGTAAAGTGTTCATCATCTGGCCCTTGGGTAGTCAGATGGAACAGCCTGCCACACACCCATCTCCCAAATTACTCACACTAAATCTAGATACAACTGCCATTTACTAACAGTTTCTGGTATTTCTTTGGCATCTTTCCATATCATTCAAATGGCCACCATCAGCCGTTCAATTAGGGTGTGGTCGCCTTGCCCTGTGCTAACCACCTGCTCACCTGCAATCACTGATGGAGGGAGGGATGAGTCGTAATGGAAGCCAACTTTTCCATTTCAGAGGCAGAGCAGACGATGCTGTTGGCTCCCTCATCCCAAAGATGAGGCATCGAGGCAGGTAGGGGTTCCCCCAAGCACTGCTGACACTGTTTATCTAATTCCCACAATATAATTGGGGTATAGGCACTGTAAGACATCTGCTCTGTCATGGTAGGGGGTCCCCAAGCCCAACCCTGGGGCCCCAATGACTGTTCCTGCTCTATTTTCTGATGGACCACTGGGCAAACTCGCAACTGATGTTCTTCTTCCTCAGTATAAAACTGAGCAGGAGTCTCTGACTGGGATGGTGGGCCCAAGCCCACACTAATGGCAGACTCTAATTCTCATTCCAAGCTGTGTGTCTGGGCCTCCGGGTTTCTGTTTGTGCCTGGAGGTCCCCTACCTTTGCTGCATCCTGCAGGGACTGAGTGTGCACTTACCGTAGTACAGTCAAAAATGCCCATTGAACTATGCCAGCAAAGGTATTGTCCTCTCATTGCTCTGTGCTTACAGGTACTTCAGTGCCTTCTCCATGCTCACAGGAGACCTGTCCACCACCACCCATGTTTCCACCAAGGCCCATCCTAGCAGCACGGCTGCCATCAGGTACCACAACCCATGCTGGGGCCACATGGCTGACCTGGGATCATTGAGGCCAAGGGCTCACTCATCTTGGGATCCTACTGACTATGCCAATTGACAGGTTCCAACCTGAGCTGGGTTCTGAGGGGAGCTGGTGGACAGGTGGTGGGTAGCTGAAAGAACACTTGGATTGTAGGCAGTTGGGACATGGCTTTATTCTCTCTCCTGTCCTACAGAGTCAGCAGTGCAGTTATATTACTCACAGACAGAGTGGTTCAAAGCCAGGTATGAGCTCACACAAACAGGTTATAGTAAATGGTTACATAATGCATGGGGTTGTGCACCTGCGCTCCAAACCCGCTGTGTCGTACCATACCGGATGTTTACCTTGGCCTACTCCTGACTGAAGCACAGCCACTTTCCTTACAATAATAAATAATTTTTGAAAAATACATAGTTTCCCCTCACTGATGACATGTGGAGACACTGTAAAGGACAAAGGTAGCAAGTGTGATTTCCTGTGGTCAAGTCAGATACTTCCAGTGAATTCCAGATACCTTGGTTTGCCTTTTTCTATTTCTCTTGGGAGAAAAATTGTTCCTCGTTATCACCATAAGGTGTCAGTAGAGTCAACTGTGCAGAAATTGGGAAAGGCCAATAATTCTAAAATCTTTCTCCTGCAAAGGGAAGAGAAAACATGTTTCCTACACAGTCTGAGTCATCCTATTTAGAGCATTCTACAACTTTCTTTCTCTCTTTTTTTTCCCTTTCTTTCTTTTTTTTTTTTTTCCAAGGTCTTGCTCTGTCCACCAAGCTAGAGTGCAGTGGCAAGATCATGGCTCAATGAGCCTCAACTTCTCAGTTTCAGGTGATTTTCCTGCCTCAGCCTCTTGAGTAGCTGGGACTACAGGCATGTGTCACCACACCTGGCTAATTTTTTTTTTTTTTTTTTTTTTTTAGAGATAGGGTTTGGTCATGGTCTCCAGGCTCTTCTCGAACTCCTGAACTCAAGCAATCTGCCCGCCTCAACCGCCCAAAGTGCTGGGGTTACAGGCAAGAGCCACCGTGCCTGGCCCAGACTTTGTCGAAGAAATGAAAGATTTCATGAGTATAATCAGGTTCCAAATCCCAGTGATGTATTGGGGTTGAAGTTAATTTTAGACATAGAGGGTGGAAGTGGAAGGGGAAGGAAAGTTGGACTATGGAAGTGAAAGCAAAGGGAAGTAAACACACAATAAAACTCAAGTTCACTGAGCATCTTTCATGTGTCAGCTATATTGGTAACTGCTTTACAAAGGTTATCTCAATACATCTTCTATCTCAAGGTAGGCATCATTCTCACTTGACTTGGGCTGAAGGGGCATTGCTACTTGAAAGAAAAGATATCAGTGGATGACATGGCAGTGAGGTTGAGCCTAGGATAAAAAGTGGTTTTGAATGTTGCGTAAAGGGCTGGATGCCTTCTCTGATAAACAAGTCAAAGCTGAAGAGAGACCCGGGGGGAACTTTGAAGACCAGAAGTTTGAGTGGGTAATCAGTAAGACTTCTAGTATCCAGAGTGCTGTGGTGGTGGTGAAGACATGGTGGCAGGGGGTGAGGAACAAAGCTGGAGTGTGAGTACAGTAGATGAATACACCAATTGTGGACTCTGAGTCATAGTCCTCTCCTGTAGCAGAAGGTGGCACCATGTGATTGATATGGGGGATGTGGATTTTCAAAGGAAGGACTCTCTCTCACACATACACATACACACACACACACACACACACGTTTATCCCCTACATTCTTTTAGGCAGAAGAAGGTATGCTTTATTCTGTGTTCAAATAATAGTTAGTGCCCTGTATATATCCCTAATTTCACTGTCATCTCTGTTTCTCTTATTTGACATAGTGTCTGGTATCCAATAAGTGTCAATAAAAGTTGAATGTCCACAGTAGGTAAATAAATAAAAGAAATGGTGTGTGTCAGTGGGGGGTGCAACGGACAGGGAGAAGACATAATGAACGAGAGTTTGAAGATAAAGCTAAAATCAAAGAATCTGACAGTCCAGTTTCAGCTTGGAAAAAAAACAGCAGAAAAGCTGAGTATCAGGATATCTGATACAGTGGGTATGACCCCTGCTACAGTGGGTAAAAGCAAGAGAAACATGACCGGTTCTTTCAACGAAATGGAGCTCATGTAAAATTGAAATACTTTTCTACGTGTGTGTGTGTGTCCACACATGCTGAAACTTAATATTTACACACAAACAATTGGTCTTTCTTGCAATAAGAAAATAAGTATGAACTGGTCAATGCTTCATAAAAAATGAGTATTCCTGGTTAGCTTTTGTTTGCTCATTAGTTTTGTTTTAATATTTGATGGGGAGAAAATGGAGTTCCAATTTGGGTTTATGTCTGTCATTGTTGACTTATTCTGTGTTTAAGGGAAAAAACAACAAAATGAGTGTTAAAACAAAATATGCACTCAAAAATTTTATTTTGAAGCCAGCTACTTTCATATACCCTGAGACTTCATTATATGGGGCTTGCCTTTATGCACTAATGAGTTAAAATACATAGGATAAAACACTAGCACCTGTATAAAAAAGTCTGAGCACCACAACAAATCAGTTAACTCCTGTTGACAATTAAGGGGTACAATAAAAAGTTGTGTCCTTTGCTTCACTGTGATCCATTGAATGATCATTCTGTCTAGTTTTCTGGGAAACATTTTCTAGGAAATGTTTCTGGGAATGATCATTCTGCCTGGTTTTCTGGAAATTCAGACTATTTGGCTAGTCTAGTAAATGGTAATTTACAGCCCCGTGCTTTTGCTGAAGTCAATGTCAGGCAAATCAAGAGATCCCCAATGAACACATATCTTAAATGACAGTGAAATAATGTTTTTTTTAATGTTCATTACTTTAAAAGCTTACATTTAGGAAACTCAAGCTTTGCTTTTCTATAATGGTTAACTTTTCCATATTATCATAAGAATCAACTTTCTGATTAATATTTCTCCCTTTTTTCTTAAGAAGTCAATAGTTCTTCATATCCACGGTCCTGAGTCATTTTTGAGGACATGCCAGAATTACCGATGTAACTGTGAGGCAGGAAAAGTACACTCTAGAAGAAACAAAATATGTTAGGTCTTCAGACTTCAATCAGGTTCAAGATAGATGTGTATATGCCATTTTTCCAACTGTATACAGAGAATTCTTAGCTAATCCAAGATAAGTAGAGCATATCACCAGGTTCTTCAAATAATTGCAATTTATCACCCTAGTATTCATTCTACACTCTATAATACAATTTTGGATAAATCAAGGCTTTTTAATTCAGTTAAATAAAGCCATAAGTCCACAGGGGTTTGATTCAACAATACATTTTTAATATAGCTTTAAAAAGGCAAAAGAATTTTAAGATCACCAGGGGCAAATGCAGAGCATAAGACATTCACTGGATCCAGTTACGTGTGTAAATGCCCTTTACCAAGTCAATACTATTAAAGAGACTAGTGGTTGTGGCAGAAATTGTTTCTGCTTAGAAGGGAGGCAAGCCAGGTTCTAGTGTCCTCAGCAAAGGCACAAACTCATAGCATAATGCCAGCCCAGTCATTTAACTTCCCAGAATCTCATTCCCTTCGCTGACAAAATGGGAAGATTGAACCAGTTGATTTCTCATGATTAACTATTTTCATATCCAGTGAATTTTCAGCTTGTCAGCTACTCAATTGCCATCTGCCTTTCTTCTCTGTCTTCCATCACAATGCAAATGCCCTCCCATGTGTATCTCGTTATTGGCTGGTTGTTCCTTCTACCACTCTTGGTGACATACTCTACACAGTGCAGGGATAAGATACACTAGGCAAGGTTAAGTGAAGCCGGCCAGCAAACTCACCCCAGGGAAGTCAGAGTAAGCCTGTTTCCACCGCAGCACAGCAGTGAGCACAGCTAGGCAGAATTCCAGCAGAGTGCAAATCAACATCAGAGAGAGAGTTCCCTGAAAGTCAAGAAATAAAAGATTGATGTTGCTTAGGTCAGCTGAAGCCTTCATGCCTAGTTGAGAGGTGACCATAGAGATGAAGACCACCTCAACCATTAGAGAATGAAGAAAGGACACCATCAGGAAGATAAAACTGCTCCTCCCACACCTCACAATTGTCTTAATTCAACACCTTAACTCATTTCCTTGAGAGGAGAAAGGGAGATGAATAGTAACTAAATCAACTAATCTACTTCATACACTTATTTCTTACTTCTTTGAGACATCCATAGTTCTGATGACATTGTTCACTCGATAAGAAAGCAGAATGGCGTAATAACTCCCAGGACTGAGAATCAGCAGCTCCGTTCCAGTCTCACCTTTACTGCTTAGTAGCTGTGTAAGCCTGGACAAGTCTCTCTCTTTCTCTAGCTCCTGTTTCCTCATGTATCAAACATGCATACTAACATTTCTTTCTCAGAGATTTGTAAGGATCAAGGACTTGACTGTGCAAGTCCTTTGTAAAATTTAGTATTGACATCCCTGTCTATGTATCTGAACCCCTTTGGATTTCTTCTTGATTTTTGTTGTTGTTTCTTTATTGTTTTTTCTTTTTTTTCTTTTTTTTTGGGGGGGTGACTGTAAGGCTTAGAAAAAAACAGTGAAGGTAGTAAACTGTCAGAGTTGCTAATCACCAACACCAACTCACAAGGATGAATTCTACCATTTCTGTCCTGAGACATTCTTTGTGCAGAACTGGCCATCTGATAATAAACGGAGATAATTTGATCACATGAAACTTTGGTTTGTGGTATTTACACACAGTTAAAGAGAAGACATAACTTTTTCCATTACTGGAAATTGTTCCAGCAAGCAAACTCGACAGAATCTCTCTTATTTCCAATGTAAAATCGTCCCATCATGAATTTATACTTTATCACTACCAAATTTCTCTGAAATTTCTCTTCAGAATTTTTCCCAAGGTGGAATTGGCTGTGCCAGGTGTTAATCTGTGCCAATTATTGTCAGCCTCATTTACTTGTACTTTTTTTCATTATACCATTACCTTGGGAGCAAGGCCCTCTTTATAATGAGTGCTATACAAACATGACTTTGACCAGAACTTTCTATCTGTCCATCTTCCAGCTGAGTTCTTGGCTTATCTTGTTTTCATGATTGCAGGACAACAAATATTCTGCAATCTCTTTATTCTTTTTTTTTTTTTTTTTTTTGAGACGGAGTCTCGCTCTGTCACCCAGGCTGGAGTGCAGTGGCGTGATCTCAGCTCACTGCAACCTCCGCCACCTCCCAGGCTCAGGTAATTCTCTGCCTCAGCCTCCCAAGTAGCTGGGATTACGGCTGCCCGCCACCACACCCGGCTAGTTTTTGTACTTTTAGTAGAGATGGGGTTTCACCGTCGTGGCCAGGCTCATCTTGAACACCTGACCTCGTGATCCATGCACCACGGCCTCCCAAAATGCTTGTATTATAAGCGTGAGCCACTGACCCAGCCATCTCTTTACTCTTATGTTGCCTGTTTTTCTCTCAATGTGTTGCTGACCATGCACATGCCCCTTAATCTTTCAACTTCAGACATATTATTTCTGTTAGCCAAACTTCATTATTTTTCTTCTTCCAAAGAGATAGAATTCTCCTGCAATCATTCTCAATTACACTCTCCATCTCCCTATATTTCTTATCTCCTGATTTAATATATCACACTTCTTTCAGCTATAACAAAAAGCAACAATAATGTTGCATTCTCACCTGATCAGTATTATTCATTATTGTGATCATTAGAAGAAGAAGCCCTTATCTTCTAATCCCATATTTCCTATCCTCTTTTTCTTAGTACTGAATCTGATGTCTTCTCAAACCAAATTAACTCCTTACCCATGCACACATACTGTTTCCTTGTTGGCCTATTCTGGTCTCCTGGGTCTTTCTGCTCTGTTTCCATTCTTAATTCACCACTCCATGTACCAAGATTCTCATTTTGATAAACTCATAATTTATGCCTCCAAAATTGGATTAGTTTGATAACTAAGAACCTCTACAAACAGTAAGTTTTAGTTTTTCATCATCAACCTTATTTAACATTTTCAATTCCACTCTATTAGTATGTAATCCCCTTAATCTCATCCCTGTAGTCCCCTTTGATTTACATAAACCTGGCTTTCCCCCAGATGCCCAAACAAGAACCAATAGAGAGATTTTCAAAAGAAAGAATAACAAGAAATCAAGGCTTTTGAATACCTCATAAGATTAGAACATCCCATCTAAAAATACTTACAGCCAGACTGGCTTTGGCTGTATAGCAGTCCGTGGTATAAAGTGAATCATAATAGTAAGAAACATAACTTCTTGTTGGTATATTATTTTTGTCCAACTCACACTGCAGTGAGGCAGGATTTAAGGTGGCCAGTTTGACAGACAGGATAATGAAACCCACCAGGGCAGACAGAGCACTCAGAATGCTTCCAACCAGGCTGCTATGCACCTGAAAGAGAAATGCTGGGTAAGGATCATTGCTAATGACTCATGAATCTCTTATACGTCTTTGCCATTAAATTGTAAGTTATTCCCTTATCTGTCCCCTCAGGAGGTCTGGGATTGATCATTTATTGCTGTATGCCTCTCCAGTGTCCAGCAAAAATCTCTCAATCTCCAGGGTAAATCTTGGCTGAATGAATGACTATACGAACTGGTTCACCTTAAGCAGGACCTCAGTGGTGTGGTAGAGAATGTTACTCTCCTAAATTCTTTCCCCAGGACAGATAGCAGGGCTTTCATGAGGCTTTACCTGCAACATTACCAAGAGAGCGTGACCCAAAGCGAAGGTGGCAACGTACCAGATGCAGTTTCTCTCTCGCTCAACTCAAAAACCCCTGGTGGAAGCATCAGCCACATGGAAAAGATAGATCATGTATTAGCATGGTGCAAAAGTAATAGTGGTTTTTGCCATAAAACCACAATTATGTTTGCACCAACCTAATAGCTCACTCTTGCCTGCCCATTGCTTCTCTCAAAAGCACACCTCTCAAAGATGAGTGAGGGGGTGGTTCTGAGTCTCAGTCAGGCCCTGGAACCTGGGCAGGCATATGATTGGCCACACTGAGTGCAGTATGGGGTGGCTGTGGGCAGAGGTCTAGGTGCAGGCCCAAGGATGGTGTAATGTGTGGGAGGCAGTGGGAAGTACGAGAAAAAGGTCTGAACTGGAGGTCAGAATATTGAGGTCACAGTACTAGACTTGCCTTGGTTTATTCCCTTGGGTAATCAGTTCCTTGGTTTTATTTCCCACTCTGGTTCTCATTTATACATTTATGAAGTGAAGGGAATAGATAAACTGACCTCAGAAGTAACTTCTTTTGTACTCCAACTCACACAGAAAAGAGAATTGAGCTAAGAGTACTCTGAAAGCTATAGTTACAAGTAGGTAGGCTCCAGGGCACACCCCACAGTGGTACAGTAGAATGTTACGTAATCCCACATGGGCACTTCTTCTTTTAGGAACTCACCAGTTGATGCTCTGGGACCCCAATTTCCCAACATAATGACTGAAGTGTACACTCCTCGGCCTCCTAGTAGCCAGTAGTAGTCTTGATGCCTAGAGTCTATATTTCTTAGAATAAGCTAGATTTGTCTTGAGATGGCACTCTTCTTCAGTCTCAAAAAGGGCTGGTGCAATGTGTGACAAGAGTAGAACTCACTAAAGCCTCGATGTCTCTTGTAAGTCTGAGCCCACCCCGAGACCACATCCTGCATCCTTGAGCTTCCTGCATGTTCACTGTGGGACTGTTCTCTGGAGTAACAGGCCCATATATTTCCTCCTAAAAGTTTGAAAGCGCTACCCTTGTGCCAAGCTACTCAGTATGGTTGCCAATAGCCACATAGACTATCTGTATTTAAAGTAAAATTAAGAGAAATTTTTATGCAGTTGCACTATCTATATTTCACATCATCGATAGCCACATGTGACTGCCATATTGTACAGTACAGCTGTAGTGCATTTCCATCATCATAGAAAGTTACATTTCATTTCTATCATCATAGAAAGTTACATTTCATTTCCATCCTCAAAGAAAGTTAAATTAAACAGCACAGATCTAGTTAGTAGTTCCAAGTCTAACTGAGGGTTCCAAATAATAATCTCTAAATACCGATGAGAAAAAGAATTGGCATTTTTCTGGACACCGTTTCTCACTTCCTTGCTGGCTTTGGGAGATTTTTGTAGCCAGAGCTTCCAAATTGAGTCTCGGTGCAATTGCATGGTATGACATTCTCTCACATAATCTCCAACATCAACCCCTTGAGGGATAATGGATTGAGCGAAGACTTAATGAAACTTTAAAGACAAGAGAAGATTCTCCCTATAATCCAGGCTTTGTCTCCCTGCCACTTCCAACTCTAGTTTTTGCTGGAATAAGGGATAAAGATGGGTAAAGCTTTGTTTTTTATTGTTGTTGTTTTGTTTTTTTGTTAGCCAATACAAATGACTAAGGACAACTTTTTAGGGTGCAAGAATTTATACTCAAACAAAATAAAAGTATTATACTTCTGGTGAGATAGATGAAAGGATACAGTCAGCCAGCACTACCCAAAACTATTGAAGTCCTCAAGGAAAAGGAAAATCTGAGAAAGTCTAAAGGAACCTGAGGAGACATCAAGCCTAAATGTAATGTAGTATACTGTAGTAGCCTCTGTGTCTACTTTGGATACCTCACATGAACAACACTTTGACTCATTTTTTTTTCAAGGGTTGTAACACCTGGGCTTAAAGAATGGACCCCAACCAATAGACTGCTTTATAACACTGTCAGCTTCCTTGCCACTGAAAACCTGAATTTGAAGGCCAGTTATCACCGAAAGAACATCATAAACAGGCACAATTTCTCTGTGATAGATTCTTCGGCATGGGCAGAGGGAATATTATAATCCCCTGAATGCAGACTTTGATGTAGGGTACAATAATTGGAGAAATGTGCTCTGAACAAGGATACAGAGGATCCAGGCCCGGCTCCTAATTCTAACAACAACCAGCTGCTCTGGAACTGAGTTTTCAACTTTTCAAAGTAGAAAGACTAGCCTTAAAGAGTTCTGTCTAAGTTTTATTTTGATCCATTGGGTTGTGGGTTATAGCTCTCTTACTCACCAAAAGCTTGGTTAACCTTTTCTCTGTGGCGATTGATAGAGAGCCAGAGATGATAAACTAAGATAAAAGAGAAAATGGTCAGGTCAGGTTCCATGTATGGAGTAACTTCGACGTCACTATCACAATGTTTATAGACAACTCTCATGGGAAAATCCCTGAGAAACCAGTGATCAATGAGGTAAGTTCCATTTAAAGACATAGATTTGTCCCTTTGTCCATATAACATTCAGATAACATCAGAAAAAAAAAGATAGCAGAAATATATCCTAATAAACAAAAAATATCCCACTAAACAAAAAAAGATCTTAAAAGCCAGGAAATAATTTTTGTTTTTTTAATAAAATGAGACAGTTTTGGTGTAAGATGTTCTCTAGGGAAGGACATAAAAGCAATGGTTAAAAAAAAAAAGTAGTAATTTTACTGAGGAGAAATCTGGAAAATACTACCCCAACCACATAATCAAGGTTAATTGTGTCAGTGACATTATGTTGGTAGCATGACCCTTGATACGACTTGATGAAAATGCTGCTTTACCTCATCATCATCACCCAAAAATTCATCACCATACTCTAAACATCAAAAAAAGAATCAGACAAACCCAAATTTAGGAACATTCTATAAAATCTCAGCCAGCGCTACCCAAAACTATCAAAGTTCTCAAGGAAAAGGAAAATCTTAGACAGCCTAGAGGACCCTGAGGAGACATCATGACAAAATGTAATGTAGTGTAATGTAGTAGCTTGGCATGGATCTTGGAACAGAAAAAGGTCATTTGGGGAAAACCAATGAAATCCAAATCCAAGTGTAACTTTAGTTAATAAGACAAGAAAAATGGACAAGATACACAAAAAGGTGGACTTCTTGGTGCATCAAATACACAAATGTAAGAAAAACAAATAGCTACTGAATTGCAGGAAGTTGAAGGAAAAAACATCTATGAAAGGGAAACTTACCTATGAGAAAGCCTCCATCTTAGAGAAAGCAGTTCTCTGAGGAAAGGACTACTAAGTCCTTTTGAAACTCCAGACTTGCAGCTATTTCAGAGGAATTTCCTGTCAATCACTGGGCATAGATATCTGCTCAGCCTTACCTGGGAATCAGTCAATGCAGTAAAAGTATTTTCAAAATGCTCAGAGGTGTAAGTTCTCCTTCCTCCATGATCCCCACAAGCATTGGGGGAATAACAGTGTGGTTTCTCTGTGAGTGTGTGATGTCTTCCATTTATGCTCTTTTTTTTTTTTTGTATAAAATGTTCCTTCCCAACTTTATCCTAATTCATGGATTTTTTTTTTTGCCTAAACCTGGAGAGAAGTCACTAGCTTCATCATAGCTCAAGATGATAACGTGAAAAATAAGATGATCTTCAAAAGAAATGTTTATTTGAGTCTGATAAGAAACTGATCTAAAATCAGGCAACCCCTGTCATCCTACCCGACTCAATCCTCCCTGAACTATACACACAGGAGAACAAGATTCACCGTTGACTCCTTGCTCCTGGCAGATCAAACATAGCAAGGTGGCAGGTGGGAAGTCTAAGCTATTGGCATCTTACTCCCCTCTTTGCCCCATCCTGCCCTCCTCAGAAACTCTACTCACAAAAAAGGGTCCTATGAATGGGTAAGCAGAGTTCAACAGTGTAGAAGTCACTTGGGTAAAATTTGGAGAGAAGGAAGCAGATGCCAAAATGATCCCCAAGCTCAATACCATCATGCCACACAAGATCTGGATAGTCTGTGGGAAGAGAAAGCGAGATTGAGGATGAAAACCAGCATTTGTAAAGACAGGGCCTTTTTGCCGCTCCCATGGCACTAATGCATTATCGCCTTCTGCAAGATCCTAATGAGGATACAAACCCTGTGGAAACTCTGGAGTGAGAAATATGAAAAGACATCCTGGAGGGTGTGCAGCTCTGCCACAGAAGCCACAGTCTCAGGTGTCTGGCAGGTGCTCAGGAAGGCTTCTGCATTTCTGCCTCTCAGGCCCTGGTCTGCTCATGACACTTGCTTCCAGCTCACAGCAAGTGCTGGGATTTGCTTTCCCAGCTCTCAGGACCTCTAAGTCCATGACTAGTTAACTCTCTTTCTATCTCTGTGAAAACAGGGGGCACCTGAAAGCCCCCACATTCTCTGCAGCATTGGCAGTGCAGAAGGCCCTCCCCTCATCTCCCAGACTCCACTGGACATGGAGTTTGCCCCTTTGGTCACCTCCTTGGAAACTGCAGTTCACAACCCTATAGCTGAAGTTCTGGAAGCTCTTTTATTTTTAGCTTTTATTTTAAGTTCAAGGGTACAACTGCATGTCTGTTACATAGATAAACTTGTGTTATGGGGGTTTGCTGTACAGATTATTTCATCACCCAGGTATTAAGCCTAGTATCCATTAGTTATTTTTCCTGATCCTCTCTCTCCTCCCACCCTCCACCCTCTGAAAGACCTCAGTGTGCATTGTTCTGTTCTACGTGTCCATGTGTTCTCATCATTTAGAGGCCATTCCCCTTAGCAGACTAACACAGGGACAGAAACCAAATACTGCATGTTCTCATGTATAACTGAAGCTCTGTCTTAGGAGGTAGTTTTCCTTCCTGGCATCCACCTCAGAGATTCACAGCTCTATTATCATTTACCAAAAAGTTTTCTAGACCTTATGTCACATGAGCCTCATAGAAACCCATGTGATTGTACATGAGGCAAGGAAACCAGTCCCACCAGGTCCTGAAATCCAGTCAAACAGAGTGCCTCACCTCAGATCACATAAGTGCAGAGGCAAGTCTAGAAACCAAAACTCTGTGTTTCCCTCCCAATCCAAGATAGATCCCTTCTTTCTCTCCTCCCTTCATGCAATACAGCTTCTTTAATAAATTCTGGGTGAGAGGAGAAACAGACAAACAAAAGGTGAATATCATTTCCATTCTCAAAAACGTTAGGAGAAAAGAGGAAAATGAGTTGTATATTTCCTCTAATTTGCAGTGAGGGAAAAATTATTTGCAAAAAGTCAGTGTGGATTATTAAGCATGCAATTGTGAAATATATACACATACACACAATATGTCATTATTTACCACCATTACTTTTGTAAAAGAAAATATAGAAAAGCACTGTATTGTAAAAATACAAAGACAACAATAGAAAATCAATTCCTCATATTCAGAATAAGGGAAAATATATTTTTAAGACAACCTCTTGCGGAAAAGTTCTGGGACAGTTTTCTCCAAGTGGCTTCTACCCTAAAGTCCCTCTGGCAAAACTTTAGGGTCTCCACACTCACGACAGATGTCCAGAACCAAGACATACATCATCTCTTGGCACTTCCCCCAACCCCTCTCCAACACGTTCTGAATTAGATTTACCCCAATAACTTTGATTTCTGTGTGTAGATGTTTCTTCAGGCTATCCTGCCCCTGGTTGGTGGGTTCAGATTTCTCTGCTTGGGAGAAGTTGATGACATTTGATGGGAGCACTATGATGGTCTCATTGGGAACAGGTTGTGATGTCATGATGGTGTTGCCAACTATGTAAGAAAAAATAGATTTAGCTCTTAAAAAGTACAGAGCTCCCAGGTTCTGGCTCCAAAAACAGTAACTCAGTCTTTGCCAATTAGTCCAGGCTTGGCCTGTCCGTTAGAGAAAGAAACTGATAGTATGGAACAGTGAAAACCACACAATCTTGGTTTCATGAGGATTTTTCCATAATGTTTGACACAGTCCATTATAGATAATAAACACATCACAGGGTGGCAGCAACATGAATCTTGAGAGGTCTCAATGTCCAGAGGCAAATGGTCACACAAAATTTGCAATATGCAACAACCTCCCTTTCCCCTAGTCCTACCGACAACAACTGTATTGCCATATATTTGATGAGTTTTCAGACTAATAAATGAACTCTGCTTACTTATTTCTTGTTTAATAATACTATTTATTAGCACTCAGATATGTTTATCATATTTTACTAGACACATTCTTAATTTTTACCCTGCAGTGCTTTTAATCCTTACAACAGCTCTGCATGTTAGTAAGTTAGTAAAAACATGAAATAAATAAGAAAATGCAAAATAAAGTTTAAGTTATGAATGCAAATAATATACCTGTTGCATATATGTGTGGCCCAGAGTTAATGCTGAAGAAATATTTGCAGTTACCCTTATTGTTCACCCTGGTTCACACAGCTGGGAAGCTGTAAAACCAGTCTTGGATCTCAGCTTTCCTGGAGTCTGAAGCCTTTGCATAAATCTCTAGATCATTCTACCTCTTCCTAATTTCCCACCTGGCATTGCCAGCCTGTGTCTGGGTTTACTCAGGCTAGAGAAACAGCTGCATGCAGTGGTATGAGAACAAGTCTTGGACTCATAACACATAGGCTCGCGTCCTTGGTCCTCCCCACTTTTTAGCATAAAGACCAAGTAGGTTGTGGTATTTGTTGCTAAGCTCAGCTTGGATCCCTTTTCACGGCACCATTCTCAGTGCAGAGACTGCCCAGTTTACAAATGGTCTAAACACATTTGAAGAGACAAGAGCTCTGCTCCCATTAATTACACAACCTTAGGTAAGTGACTCACTGAGTTTATGCAATTAGAATACAGCAGACACAGAGTTAAAAACAGATACTCCTTCCATTTGCCCACTCTATTTCCAAAAGGCCCTAGTGTCTCTTAACTGCTGTCAAGGAGTTTCAAGTTAAATTACTCCTCTAATGAGGTCACGGCAAGGGAATGGTGAGATGAGAAAAGTCTTCCAGCATTACCTACCTGTGCCCGTTGGTTCCAGCTGAGTCCTCAGAAGCTCCCAAGAGGTTTTAACTCTGGTTTCTCAGTCCCATCAACGGTTTCTACTTACCTTCATCTTCTGAAAGTCATCAGCCCTTCCTTATTCCAGTGTTTAGAGCTATACAGGATGTGATACTTACAGATTGGAGATTTGTGAAATGTTCCTGCACTTCCTTTCCTGTAAACTTCTAGCAACTTCAGAAAAACCATGAAAAGAGCCAACTAATAATTGTGAGAGTTCAGGAGTCATGGAGCCTTATGTGTGAATTGCCACTTCGAGACATACAAGTTCCCTGTTGTTAGGCAAGTCTGTTCTTGGAGCTTCAGTTTTCTAATCTGTTAAATAGAGGAGCAATACCAACACTGGAGAATTGTCATAAAGATGAGCAAAAATATTTATAAAAAGCCTATGCTGCTTTGAAGCTTTCAATAACATGTAACTAATAACAGTAATAGTGCTAGTAATCATAATATAGAGAAAGAACAATATTCCATTGTCTATAACTAACCATAATAATAATAATAATAGCAATAATGACTACACTGCTTTAAAGGAACATTCATTAATATATAGCTAATAGTAATATAGAACATAAAAAAAACTTTTAAAAAATTGTTTTTTATATATATAGTTTGTTTGTTTGTTTTGTTTTATCTTGCTTTTCTAATTCCCCAAGTCTTGGCAGGCTGAAAGCAACCTTTCAATACTGATTGCCCAACTGCTGCCTACCCTCAAGTTATCTTCCTCCTCTGGCTGCTCTTTTTCTCTAACAACAGATCTTTGCCCTCCAGAAAGGTTGGGCCCCTCCAGGGAAGCATTGAAATATTGAAACGGAGAAGGAACAAATGGGAAAGATTCAGCAGGACCTAAATGAATTCAGTAAACTCATATGCAGGCTGGTTTTGTGAGGACAGAGGCACTGTGCCCTTTCAAAACCTTGGGTGGCATTCTTTGGAAGCTGACTTCAATGTATCAGGCAAGGAAACCAGAGCCAGTCAGGGCAATGGCAAAGCCCCACCCTGCAAGCTTCCTTCCTCCTTTCCTTGGGGGAGCTTCCAGAATGAACCCAGAAACACAACCTGAACCATCACCATCACCACAGAGGGCCATGGATTCTGCACTTAATTCCACACATTAACTCTCCTGTTGAAGAAAGGAGTTAAGAAGCACCATTTAGAAGGCTGGATTAGTTCTCAGCGTCTGAATGACACAGACATTATGAAATGTAATTGGCTTGTCTTAAGTTCTAACAATAAATCTGAGAGGAGGAATGGACTCACACAGAAAGCCTGGGGAGAGGGTCAGAGTCACCTCCAACCTCGCTCACCCAAGCTCCTGGCGCCCCTTCCTCTTTCGCAAAGTGCCGTCTGTGTTTCCAATGGGTGCCCTGCATCTTTGTCACCCTCACAGCATCTGTGAAACAGTGGAATGCAGCTCTCCTCCTGAGCTTTGATTAAAAAGGAGCCCAGTCTCTTTGGTCTCTTCAGGAGCAATCACACCCCCTTTCCCTTCAGGGGAATGTGCTAATAAACCAGTTAAAGTTGCCTACCTAAGCAAAGGCTCCCTCTCCAGTCTGTTTTCCTCTCTGTGCTATTTAATTTAAAATCATTTCTGAGTTTTAAGGATTATGTAAGACAACACATGTAAGGTGCCTAGCACAGAACCCTTCGGAATGATGGCCTAAAAGTGGTCTGCTGACTGTCTTCCCCACCCCCCAATCCTCCCCCCTCTTTTTTTTCCATTTTGGCTTTAGTAAGCTTCAAACAAGTCTCCTTTCTCTTGTCTTTCAGCTTACACTCATTCAGCCTTTTACATTCCCAGTTTTTTCCAAAGTCTGGATTCTACCAACCTAACTACAAGGGAGAAGACTGATATATCAATAACACATTCTGATTAATGATTTGGGACAGGTTTCTCAAACAAGCTACTAATCCCACTTTGGACTGGGTAATTCTTTATAGTAGGTGGCTATCCTGCACACTGTAGGATGCTTAGCAGACTCCCTGGCCTATGCCAGCACAATCCCACCCTACGTGTAACAACCAGAAACAGTATCTGATATTGTCAAATGTCTCCTGATGGAGGGAGAACAAAATCCCCTCACATTCATGTTGAGAACTACTGACCTAGGAGCAAAAGGGTTTTTGTGTGTTCTGTGTAAAGGCAGGTGTGCTGGAAACAAAACAATATTTTCTTTAAATCAATTTCTCAACTTTCATTTTTAAACTTTTAAATTGTGGTACAAAACACATATAATTCATTATTTTAACCACTTTTTAGTGTACAGACCACTAGTATTAATTTTGTTCACATTGTTGTGTAACAGACCTCTAGAACTTTTTCATCTTGCAGAACTGAAACTCTATACCCATTGAACAACCACCCCTTTCCTTCCTATTCCTAGCCCCTAGTAACCACCATCCTACTTTCTGTTCCATGTTTGCTCTGTCTCTAAGGGAGGAGACCACCCCTCATATTGTCTTATGCACAGTTTCTGCCTCCAAAGAAAGAAGAAGTAAAAACTAAAAGGCAGAAATGAAATCTACAGGCAGACAGCCCTGCGCTGCACCTTGGGCCTCGTTAAAGATTGACCCCTGACCTAACCGGTTATGTTATCTATAGATTCCAGACATTGTATGGAAAAGCACTGTGAAAATCCCTGTCCTGTTCTGTTCTGTTCTGATTACTGGTGCATGCAGCCCCCAGTCACATACCCCCTGCTTGCTCAATCGATCAAGACCCTCTCACGGGGACCCCCTTAGAGTTGTAGGCCCTTAAAAGGGACAGGAATTGCTCACTTGGGGAGCTCGGTTTTTAGAGATGTGAGTCTTGCCAAAGCTCCTGGCCGAATAAAGCCCTTCCTTCTTTAACTCGGTGTCTGAGGGGTTTTGTCTGTGGCTTGTCCTGCTACATTTCTTGGTTCCCTGACCAGGAAACAAGGTGATTAATGGATGGTCGAGACAGCTCCTTAGGTGGCTTAGGCCTGCCCTGTGGAGCATACCTGAGGGGGACTCCAGCCAGCTTGAGTGAAGCAGATCCTGAGAGCACTCCCAGGTAGGCAATTGCCCCAGTCAGAGCAGTGCACAGCAGGCCCTTGTGGAGGATCAATGCAGTGGCTGAACACCATGAAGGAACTGGCACTTGGAGTCCGGACATCTAAAACTTGGTAAGACTGGTCTTTAAAACTTGCCTACTCCATTTAAGTGGAAGCATGGCCTGATCACCCATGGTGTGCCTGTACCAGCACTTTGGTTTTTGTTTTTGACTTGACTTGGATTGCTTGATACTTTGGTTTTGGTTTTGACCTGGCTTGGATTTCCTGACACTCTGATTTTGGTTTTGATTCTGGTTTGGTGTAAACTGCAAAAGTGTGTGTGTGCCCTTTTTACCCATTTTTGTTTTGCAATGTGAGCATGGTGTTTTGTCTTCGGGAAGCATGGGTCAGGCACAAAGTAAGACCACTAGGAGCTATGTTGAAAAATTTCAAGAAAGGATTTAAGGGAGATTACAGTGTTACTATGACACCAGGAAAAATTAGAACTTTGTGTGAAATAGACTGGCCAGTATTAGAGGTGGGTTGGCCATCAGAAGGAAGCCTGGACAGGTCCCTTGTTTCAAAGGTGTGGCACAAGGTAACTTGTAAGCCAGGGCACCCAGACCAGTTCCCGTATATAGACACTTGGTTACAGCTGGTTTTAGACCCCACCCACTCACAGTGGTTGAGAGAACAGCAGCATAAGCAGCTGGCAGAGGCAAGGAAAGACCAGCAGAGAGAGAGAGAGGAAGAGACAGAGAGACAAAGAGGGAGTCAAGGAGAGAGAGAGAGAAAGAAAGAGGCAGACAGAGAGAGAGAAAGATACAGAGGCAAAAGGAAAGTCAAAGAGAAAGACACAGAAAGTCAAAGACAGAAAGAAAGAGATATACAAGTAGTTAAGAAAAAAACAGTGCACCCTATTCCTTTAAAAGACAGGGTAAATTTAAAACCTACAATTGATAATTGAAGGTCTTCTCTGTGACCCTACAACACTCCAATACCACCTTGCTGTAAGTGTAAACAAGTGCGTAGCCTGAAAGCACTGAGGCCACTGACAACCTGTAGACTTCCTATCAAAAATCTTTAACCTAGTAATCTGCGGATGGCACAAATGCATTCACTCTGTAGCGGCAACTGCTTTGCTAACAGAAGAAAGTAGAAAAATAACTTTTAGAGGAAACCTCATTGTGAGCACACCTCACCAGTTCAGAAGTATCCTAAGGGGGGAAAAAAAAAAGATGATTTAACACTAACCACTAAAAATTCCCTTAACCCAGCAGGTTTCCTAACAGGGGATCTAAATCTTAATTGCCATACAAAGGTCTGATCAGACCTAGGAGGAACTCCCTTCAGGACTGGATGATAGACGGTTCCTCCCGGGTAATGGAAGGAAAAGAAAAAGCCGTCTATACCAGTTCTAAGTTAATTTGGACTAAACAAAGTCTTACTAATAGCAAAGGATAATTGAAATCCCAAACGTACAAGGTTTTCAACAAAAGTAAAATTTGCTCAAAGTTAACAGTGTAACATGTATAATAGTAACTTCTAATCTTGTGGCCTTAGACAGTCTAATCCACAGACATAAAGGAAGTTTGCTTTGGAAAAGAATGGTTATCCCCCCAAAAAAAGGGGGAAAAAGGGGGGGCAGAATTTATGTAAAAAGAATCTTATATAGTAAATTCTTGTCCTGAAATAAATTAACTGGTTGTTTAAAGAAAGAAATGTTTGTAATAAGTCAGAAAGTTGAGGCATGTTGAAGAATTGTCTACAAAAGTCATGAAAAAGAAAAAAAAGTTATTAAAAAAGAATTTATGCAAGAAATGTGGTATAATTTAAAAGTAACTAGGCCTCCTGAATGTAAAACTACTGAGAAAATAGTTTATGTGCAAGGTGTGTAAGAAAAGTAAAATACACCTCTGGTAAAAGCATTATAAGGAGGCATAAGAATGTGGATTTTTACCTACATTAAAAGATTTTAAAAATTGTTTTGAAGGTTTAAGCAAGTTTTAAAACGTCAATTGTAAAGGAAATTCTGTGTGTAAACATATTGGCTAAAGTTAAAGGGGTATCATCCAGTTTTTCTGTGAACTGAACATTAAAATAAAAACACAATGGGTTTCTCTTAAAGCATTAACCTGCTCTTTAACAAAGATTATAAAAGGTTAAAAAGAGTCTATAAAAATCTTACCTTATGATCTGACATTAAAAATTAAATAAATATGCCTACTAAGTTTTATTAAAACTAAGTTTAACATTAATAGCACACTAATATAAGGGTGACATTTAGCTTATCTGGTATAAAAATCATACAGGAAGCGTCAAATATAAAAAGCTGTTTGGCTTCTTTGGTCTAAAAACTAATAAAAAATAGGTGCTAAAGGAAATTTCTCAGTAGAAAGGCACCAAGGACTATAAAGTCCACTGCTGACATCCCCACATTTAAAACAAAAGGTCAATTTCTTAAAAATTATATACTTGGTTTATCTCCCACTTTCCTTTCCCTCAAAACTAAAAGTCTTTTAACACATGTGCCACCCCTACAATTTCTGGTAAACCAGCACCAGTCTGAAGATTACATTCTCATCAAAAAGTGAAAAAAAAAGAGGAAATTCGAGCCAGCCTAGGAAGGACCCTACCCTGTGCTGCTAACCACCGAGACTGCTGTTTGTACAGTGGAAAAAGGATGGACTCATCACACCAGTCAAGAAAGCTCCACCCCCTCCAGAGTCGTGGGCCATAGTCCCAGGGGAAAACCCTACCAAACTAAAGCTGAGAAAAATTTAACTCTTTTATCTATTCTATTACTCTTTCTTCTTTCCTCGCTCTATTGCTGACCATCTAGTTATTAACATAACCAAGTCAATTTTGCCTCAAACTATTGCATTTAATGCTTGCCTTATTATACCCTGTGGGGACTTGCCAAGTCAAAGACAGCTCTCTACTTCAGAAAAGTACCTCTGTCCCTCCTGACTCTCCTCAGACTGGGCATTAGTAAATTAGGACTATTTGACTGGGGGAAACTTTGGTAAAGACTCCAGTGTCAACCAGGAGTCTTGCCCCCCAATGTAGAGCTTTTATGCCATAGTTGGTCCAACGTTCTGTGGACCACTAAAGAGCAAGGATGGACTGCCCCAACTGGTTTTTGTAATTTCCTAAAATCATACATTCATTTTACTAGAGGATCATAGAAGTTAAAGACTTAAAACAAACTTTGGCAGTTAAGACAAGATACCAAGATGCAAATGCCTGGTTAAAATGGATCAAATATTCCATCTGCACGTTAAACAAAAGCAATTGTTATGCTTGTGCACATGGCAGGCCAGAGGCCCAGACAGTTCCCTTTCCACTAAGGTGGTCCTCCAGTGGACCGTGGGCTGCATGGTATCTCTTTTCCAGGATTCTACAGCCTGGAGTAATAAGTCATGCCAAGCTCTCTCTGCTATATCCCAAAGTCTGGCACCCTGAAGTTCAGCCCCCGAGGGCCATCCAGCTGCCATCTCCCAACACTAAGTTCATTTTGTGTCTCTCACAATAGGAAGGAAACTTAGCGTTCCTTGGAGACCTGAAGGGATGTAGTGAACTTAAGAATTTTCAAGAGCTTATCAATCAGTCAGCCCTTATTCATCCCAGAGCAGATGTGTGGTGGTATTGTGGTGGACCTTTACTGGGCACTCTGCTGAATAACTGGAGTGGCACTTGTACTTTAGTTCAATTGGCTATCCCTTTCACCCTGGCATTTCATCAGCCAGAGGGAGGAAAAATAAGACATTGTAAAGTGAGAGAAGCCCCTTGTGGGTCTTTTGACTCTCACGTCTATTTAGATGCAATTGGATTCCCATGGGGAATACCAGATCACTTTAAAGCTTGAAATCAAATAGCTGCAAGATTAAAGTCAACATTTTAGTAGATAACAGTAAATAAATATGTAGATTAGATGAACTACATCTATTACAACCAACAGCAATCAACTTTTCATGAGTTAAAAGAAAAACTCATGTTGGCCTCAGCCCTGGGCCTACCTGACCTGACAAAACCCTTTACACTCTATGTGTCAGAAAGAGAAAAAATGGCAGTTGGAGTTTTAACCCAGACTGTCGGGCCCTGGCCAAGGACAGTGGCCTATCTCTCAAAACAACTAGCTGGAGTTTCCAAAGGCTGGCCCCCATGTCTAAGGGCCCTGGCAGTGACAGCCCTGTTAGCACAAGAAGCAGATAAACTAACGCTTAGGCAAAACCTGAATATAAAGCCCTTCCATGCTGTGGTAACTTTGATGAATACCAAAGGACATCATTGGCTAACAAATGCTAGATTAACCAAGTATCAAAGCTTGCTATGTGAAAATCCCCCAAAACCACTGAAGTTTGCAACACCCTAAACCCTGCCACCTTGTTCCCGGTATCAGAGAGCTCAGCTGAACATAAATATGTAGAGGTATTGGACTAGTTTATTCTAGCAGGCCCAACCTCCAAGACCATCCTTGAACATCAGTAGACTGTGAGCTGTTTGTGGACAGTAGCAGTTTCACCAACCCCTGCAAAGTGACTCTGAAGAGGACGACAAGCCCTGCTCCAGTCACATCCAGAAGCTGACTGGTCCACACATGGCCAAAGCATAAGAAAACTCATCATGGGACTCATTTTCCTTAAAATTTGGACTTGTACAGTAAGGACTTCAACTGACCTTCCTCAGACTGAGGACTGTTCCCAGTGTATACACCAAGTCACTGAGGTAGGACAAAAAGTTGCTATGGTCCTATTATTTTATGGTTATTATAAGTGTACTGGAACTCTGAAAATAACTTGTTTGTATAATGTTATTCTATACAAGGTATGTAACCCAGGAAATGACCTGCGTTATGTGTGTTATGACCCATCTGAGCTTCCCATGACCACAATTTTTGAAATAAGATTAAGGACTGAGGACTCGTGGGGGCTCATAAATGACATGATTAAAGTGTTAGCCAAAACAGAAGAAAAAGGGGTGCCCAAAACAGTCACCTTGAAATTTGATGCCTGTGCTGTCATTAATAGTAATAAGTTAGAAATAGGATGTGGTTCTCTTAATTAAAAAAGAGGCTATATGACAAAAAATAAGTACATTTGTCATGAATTAGGACTGTGTGAAAATAAATGTGGATACTGGTCTTGTGTCATTTAGGCTACTTGGATAAAAAATGAAAAAAAATCCTGTCCACCTTCAGAAAAGGAAAAGTGGCCCTTCCTATACCAGGGATCTGTGTAACCCCTTAGAACTGGTAATAACCAACCCCCTTGATCCTCCCTGGAAAAAAAGGGCAGCATGTAACCCTAGAAATTGATGGGGCTGGACTGGATCCTCGAGTAAATATCATAGTTTGAGAAGAAGTTTATAAACCCTCTCCTGAGCCAGTATTTCAAACTTCTATGATGAACTGAATGTGCCAGTGCCAGAAATTCCAGGAAAAACAAGAAATTTGTTTTTGCAATTAGCCAAGCATGTAGCCCAGTCTCTCAATGTCACTTCATGTTATTTATGCGGAGGAACTATATTGGGAGATCAATGGCCATGGGAAGCCTGAGAATTAGTACCTACAGACCCAGTTCCTGATAAATTCCTGGCTCAAGAGAATCACCCTGATAACTTCTGGGTCTTGAAAGCCTCAATCATTAGACAATACTGTATAGCAAGAGTGGGGAAGGACTTCACCCTTCCTGTGGGAAGACCCAGCTGCCTTGGGCAAAAACTGTATAATAGTACTACAAAAACAGCCACCGTGGAGTTCAAACCACACTAAGAAAAATCCATTTAGTAAATTCCCAAAGTTGTAAACCATGTGAACCCACCCAGAGTACCACCGGGACTGGACATCCCCCACTGGATTATACTGGATATGTGGGCATAGACCTTATGCCAAATTACCTGACCAGTGGGAAAGTAGTTGTGTTATTGGCACTATTAAACCATCTTTCTTCCTACTGCCCATAAAGACAGGTGAACTCCTGGGCTTCCCTGTCTATGCTTCCCATGAAAAGAGAAACATAGCCATAAGAAATTGGAAAGATAATAAATGGTCCCCTGAAAGAATCATACAATATTATGGGCCTGCTACTTGGGCAAAAGACAGCTCATGGGGATACTGGGTCCCCATTTACATGCTCAACCGAATCATATGGTTACAAGCTGTCTTAGAAATAATCACTAATAAGACCAGCAGAGCCTTGACTATTCTGGCCCAGCAAGAAACTCAGATGAGAAATGCTATCTATCAAAATAGATTGGCTCTCAACTACTTGCTGGCAGCTGAAGGAGGGGTCTGTAGGACATTTAACCTTACTAATTGCTATCTACACATAGATGACCAAGGGGAAGTAGTTGAAGACATAGTTAGAAATATGACAAAACTGGCACATGTGCCCGTGCAAGTGTGGCATGGATATGATCCTGGGGCCATGTTTGGAAAATGGTTCCCAGTGCTAGGAGGATTTAAAACTCTTATAATAGGAGTTATAATAGTAATAGAAACCTGCTTACTGCTCTCTTGTTTGCTACCTATACTTCTTCAAATGATAAAAAGCTTCATCGCTACCTTAGTTCACCAAAATGCTTCAGCACAAATGTACTATATGAATCACTATTGATCTGTCTTGCAAGAAGACATGGGTAGTGAAAATGAAAGTGAGAACTCCCACTAATGAGTGAGATTCTCAAAGGGGGGGACTAAAGGAGGAGACCACCCCTCATATTGTCTTATGCCCATTTCTGCCTCCAAAGAAAGAAGAAGTAAAAACTAAAAGGTGGAATGAAATCCACAGGCAGACAGCCCAGTGCCACACCCTGGGCCTGGTTAAAGATCGACCCCTGAGCTAACCAGTTATGTTATCTATGGATCCCAGACATTGTATGGAAAAGCACTGTGAAAATCCCTGTCCTGTTCCATTCTGATTACCGGTGCATGCAGCCCCCAGTCACATAACCCCTGCTTGCTCAATCGATCATGACCCTCTCACATGGACCCACTTAGAGTTGTAAGCCCTTAAAAGGGACAGGAATTGCTCACTCTGGGAACTTGGTTTTTGGAGACGTGAGTCTTGCTGAAGCTCCTGGCCGAATAAAGCCCTTCCTTCTTTAACTTGGTGTCTGAGGGGTTCTGTCTGCAGCTTGTCCTGCTATGTGTTTACTTTGGATACCTCATATGAGAGGAACCACAGAGTATTTGTTTTTTTCTGATGGCTTCTTTTTTTTTTTTTGTGATGGCTTCTTTTACTTAGCATGAGATCTCCAAGTCTCATTCTTGTTGTAGCATATGATAGGATTTCCTTCTTTTGTAAGGTTGATTAATGTTTCATTGTATGTATATACCACATTTGCTTTATTCATCCATTAATGTACATTTGGGTTGCTTCCACCTCTTGGCTATTATTAATAATGCTGCAATAAATGTGTGTACAAATATCTTTACAAGATCATGTAACTCATAGATATTTATTTCTTTAAAGTTAGTTTCTGGAGATTTATTGTGTTCCTTTAGTTGGGCCATGTTTTCTTGCTTCTCTGTATGCCTTGTGATCTTTTATTGAGATTTGTGCATTTGAAAACAACATCAACCTTTTCCAGTCATTACAAACTGACTTTATGTAGTGGAAGACCTTTACCAGTTAGCATAGCTAGAGATTCTGGGGGCCTTTCAAACTTCTTTGGGACGTGTATGTGTAATTTCCTAGTAAAAGAGTTTTGCCTGCTTCTTCCTCTTTCTCCCCCTGGTGTCTGCCTGCAGTACTACAATCTCCCTAGTGGTGAAATAGTGTGCCTGCCTTTGTTCTCCGAGGCTCACAACGTGCTATTCAACTCTGAACTCTGAGTCAGGCAAGACAGAAACCAGTACCTTGGGTAACCCCCACAAAACCCAGAATGCTGGACTCATGGTCTACTCCTCTTGCCTCTTTAAGGGAGAATCTGGTGCAGCGGGATAATTAAGTAATCAGAAAGACAGAGAGGTTGGGGAGGAATTATTTAATTTTTTAGGTGCACCAAACTAGTCAGATTAACATCCAAAGGAATGAGCCCTGAACAAAGAGTGTGGTTACCTTTTAAGCATTTTGTGGGGCGGGGGGAGATCTGTGCAGGAGGAAGCATATTACAGAAGTGAGAAATAAAGACAGTTATTTAATTAAGACATGCATTATATCATTTCTTCCTTTTCAAGAAACAACATGTTTTATGACTTGAGATTATCTGTCTAGTGACCTTGCAGCTGCACAGCTAGAAAAACAATGCTTCACAATGCCTGGGAAAGACAGAGATAAGGCTCACTAGCCTCAGAAAGAAAAACAGGCAGTTAATTTTAAAGGACTCCAGCCCTTTCTCTTCCTTAAGGGAAATTGGGTTTTTTTTTTTTTTTTTTTTACATAAAACTGAGTTTTTGCTTACACAGTTTTTAATTTCTTTTAATTCCTGTTCCACTGGAACTTTAATGTTTTCTGTAGTTCAAGTCGCATTGTGCCAGGGTGAAAGAGTGGCTGGAATGAGTAAAATGCGACAACAATTTCTCCTCATTTTGATGCATCTTTTCCTGGCTTTGCATTCACCTAAGGTGCTGCAACCTCTTAAATAGTTTCTAGAGTTCTCACAAAGGCATTGTAGCTCATACATTGTTGTCAAGTCAGTCTCTCCATGGGGAAATGAGGGCCTGAGGCTTCCTATTCCACCACCTTGCTGATGACACTCAAGTCAATTTCCTATTGCTAGAGCCTATTGTGCTGAGAGGTCATCTAGTTATCCCAAGTTTCTGTGTCAGAGCTCAAAAACAGATGCTTATGTTTGACAACAAGGGGTTGGAGAGAAATTTTGGAGTTCCTCTAAGCATACGTACAACTCCCTGTGCACATTCTCCATAAAATATCTCTTCTTCCTGCAGGTCCATGAGCAAGTCTGTCTCTCTGGCCTTTCTAGTTCCAAGGATCTCTCCTTAGAGAATAAGGAGGCCTTAACTCTTTGGACCCAAAACAATTATTTGTGCTTTTGTTTCCTAGCTAGCCCTGTTTCCCAGGTCCCATCTGCATCTCAGTTTTCGTTATCCACTTTCCAACTCCTCTCCTTCAGGACCAGAAAATCTTCCATTCCCTAAAGACATCTGTGCTTCTCTTAATTATCATGTTATCCCTTCCATTCCATGATACCTCTCGTACCCCATACACTAGGAACTCTTGTCTTTCTACACATCTTTCTGAAGCACATATAAAATCTCTAGTGAGATATTATTCTTTGGATTGCTGGAAAACAAAAGCTAGAAGCTAGTAAGCAGCATCTCCTTTTCCTTTCTCCATTAGTATATTACTCTGTCTCCTTCACTTATCTCTCCCTTTGCATATATTATGTTTTTAAAAACATACCTTTATATGTAATATACAAATATTTATATATACAATTATTTACATATTTAAATGTATTTAAATATACAATTATTTATATATTTAAATGTATTTTCAAATAACATATTTGTGTGTAATACACAAATTATTTATGTATTTAAATATATTTTCAAGTAACTTAAAAATGTATATATATATTCCATGTATATGTGTGTGCATGTGTGTGTGTGTGTATATATATATATGCATGTATGTTATTTAGACAATTTGGTGACCCTGTTAGTGGCACAGTGTCTGTGGCTTCAGAGCTGGAGGTAAGGTGGAAATATTTTCATTTTTTTCCAAATATGAGGGAATACTAAGTAGAAAAAAATTAAGATAAAAAATAAATTACTGGAAGTAATCAGCAAGGGTTGAAGCACTTTGCTGCTGGCATAAGGGAAAAAGAATCAACCTAGATGATAGCTAGCTAATACAGCACTATGTGATTCCTGAGCCCCATCCAGATGGCGACTTTCCTCCTCTTGATGTCCAGCCCCTCCTGGCCAAGCTGAAAGCATCCATTTAAGAGATGAGAGCAAGTTACCCACTGTGTCTGGTGAAACTGTAGCTAGAGTCTTAGAAGGATTAAAACAAGCTATCTTGACCTTTTACTGGGGGAAAATACCACCCTTTGCTGAAATAGACGATGAAAAGATTCAGAAGGGAAACCATAAGGAACTTTCTGAACTGCTTCTTCTGCTAGAAAGAGTGTACTTATTGAAGATGAATTGTTTTCTTAATCTAGTATTATCAGCCTGACAGAGTTATTCACAAGTAGTTAAGTTCCTGGGAATCACATGAGCAGTAGCAATCCCAAGAAACCTGAGTCAGGAAAAAAATAAATTGCTGATCTTGAAGAGATTCAAAGAGGAAGGCAAAAGCATTGTCAGCTTTGTTCAAACTGTATCTCAAATTTAGTTGTTTTTTGTTTTTCTATCCACCAGGCAATCAAAAGGATGTTGCTTTATACATCTTTTCTGTGTTTTTCATACAGTAAACTCAAAATTTAAACCAAGGGACATATTTTAATTAATTAAAAGATTTAAATATTTTCCCTGGAATGTGTACAACTTTGTCTTATTATATTTCTTGTATTTTTTGTTGTGTGAAGAAAAGACATTTGAGCATATATTAAAACTGTCTGGATATTACTATATAAAACATTGGAAAATATCACAAATTAACTTAAATATAAAATAACTGGAATGTGCTAGGGTCTTTTAATAGCTACTTCATGAAACTTAAATAAGGTGACTAAAAATAACAGCATATAAAAATGATAATACTTCAATTTTCTGCTTGGATATTTTAAATTAGAAGTATTGATTTAATTAAGTTACATATGTTGACATGCTTAAGTAAATTTTAAATATAAAGAAAGAAATAAAAATGCTAATATTTACATTCATGAGCATCTTTTTAAAGTTGAAGCTCAGCTCTTCCAATTGTGATAGAACCAGACTTAATCTTCCACTCTGTACAGTTAAAAAACTGGGTTGGGCCCAGTGGCTCATGCCTCTAATCCCAGCACTTTGGGAGGCTGAAGTGGGAGGATCCTTTGAGCCCAGGATTTCAAGGCTGCGGTGACCTATGATTGCACCACTGCACTCGAACCTGGATGATCTTGTCTCAATAAAATTTTTTAAATCATAAAGAAAACTGGAAAAAAAATAAGCACAACTCTTTCCAGACATTGGACAAAGTTAGTGCAGGACTTTCAACATTGGCAAGTGAAAAAACAAAGTGAATATAATAATTGCTCTGGTTTTCTGCATGAAGAAACTTTCCATACCATGGTAGGGAGAGAGATTTATTCTGATATTGCTGAATTCATAAGACAAAAACCAGAATTTGAGGGCACTGAGACAGCTGGTATTAATGAGAAAAGAACAATAAAGGGGATAGCTCTCCAGAGACAGAGTTCCAGAAATCTGCAAGTATCCTAAATTTGTTGTCCAATACAAAGCTGTACCTTTATAGGTTGAAGTTTTAAAAGTACAGTCAAGGACTAGCCAGGTAGTTGTAAGCTGTATGATTACCAGGGCTCACACAATGCTGGGAGACATTCAAGTTCCAATCAGCTGGAATGCAGAGACTTCCATGAATACTTGGGGGATAGAATAGAGACCTCCAGAAAGGTTATTAATAATAAGTCTATTATTACTGCTTTAATAATTAATCTGTTAATAATAAACAAATTATTAGTAAAGCATACCCCCAATTAATAACAACTATAAACCTTCTCATACTGTTTGGCTCTGTGTCCCCACTCAAGTCTCATGTTGAATTGTAATCCCTAATGATGGGGGAGGGACCTGGTGGGAGGTGATTGGATCTTGGGAGTGGACTCTCCTTTTGCTGTTCACATAATAGTGAGTTCTCACGAGATCTGGTTGTTCGAAAGTGTGTAGCACTTCCCCCTTCACTCTCTCTTCCTCCTGCTTCCACTGCATAAGACATGCTGGCTTCCCCTTCACCTTCTGCCATGATTGTAAGTTTCCTGAGGCCTCACCAGCCATGCCTCTTGTAGAGCCTGTGAAACTGTGAATCAATTAAACCTCTTTTCTTTATAAACTACCCAGTGTCAGGTAGTTCTTTATAGCAATGTGAAAAGGGACTAATACACCCTCCCTATCATGCCTTTGTAAAAGTCTCAAAAGAATCAAATTGGCCTTTAAGTTTAATTTCCTGCAAGAAATAAAATGGAATATCTTGTGAAAAAAGAAAAATTTGAGTACTCAATCAAATAAAAATCATAATATCCAGCATCTAATCCCAAATTACTATACATGGCAAGAAACAGAAAAATCACAATAACAAATAGCCAGGAGAAAAACTAATAAAAAAGACCTGTAAATTATAGAGATTACAATAAAAGAGAAGTGCTTTAGAATATACATTATAAATGTGCATAAGAATTTCAAGAAATACTTGGACACAAAGAGTATAAAAATATAAAAAAGAATCAAATAGAACTTCTAGAGATAAAAGCTACAATATATGAAATGAATAAATCACTGCCTATGAGTAACAACACATTAAGTTTTCCAGAAGAAAATGTTAGTGAACTGGAAGGTGGAAATAGAATCTCTATCATCTGAAGCAAAGAGTAGGAAAAAAGTCTGGAAACATTAATAAAGCATCAGTGGGACAGTATGAAGTAGTCTAACATGTAATCTGAGTCCAAGAAGAAGAGAGCATGAATTTAAAACATATTTGTATAAATCATTGGAATTTCCAAATTTGATAAAAGTATAAACCCACAGATCCAAACAGCCTAACTAGCCACAAGCTGGATGAAGAAAAATCAAACTACACCAAAGCATAACTTAATTAGGTTGCTAAAAATAAGTAAGAAAGAGAACATTTTAACAGCAGAGGGGGAAAAGGACTCATTATCACAAAGATAAGGATAATTGCAGACTTCTCATAAGACATTATGTAAGCCAGAAGACAGTCATAAGACATCATTAGAGTACTTGAAGGCAAAAGCTGTCAACATGGGATCCACATCCTTTGAAAATATTAATCAAAACTTAAGGTAAAATAAAGATGTATTCAGACAACAGACAAAAAGATCTGAGAAAATTTAGTACCAGAAAAATCAATACAATGAATGTCAAAGGAAGTTCTTCATGTTAACAGAAAATGAAAAAACCTTGCTGAGACATATTAATGAAGGCCTAAATAAATTAAAAGGTATGTTCTGTTAATGGATTAGAATACTTAATATTGTTAAGCTAGCAATTCTTCCCTTATAGACCTATAAATTCAATACTCTCCTAATCAAAATTCAAGAAGGTCTTTTAGGATTGGATATGTTGACATGCTAATTCTAAAATTTACATGCAATAAAGACTTAGAATGGCCAAATCAATTTTGGTAATGAAGAAAAATAATATAGATATGTGCTACTATAAAGCTATTATACATTTTAATGATAAAAATTAATAACAAGATACAAACCAAAGAAACAGGAAATTTCCAGTCAAGTATTAAGATAAAATGCATCAATTATTTCAGTAGCCACAGCAGTGGCCTTCAACTCATTTCCTTTCTCCTGGTTTAATTCATGTTCTTATTAAAGATAAAAGTATATCTCTCTTGAAATCCTTTCCACAGAGTATTGCAAGTTTACAGGATCAGGACTCAGAATCAAGAAAAATAAGAGTTGTGGAAAATGGCAAATTTTGAAAACAGTTAATTTAAACTAAGTTCAACTACAGATTTTTAATGGTCATTGTGAACACCCGAGATGATTCTTCCTGCATCTGTTTCATGCTCTATGATCCAATTTACTGTGTAATGTAAGAATGACACATCACTGTTAGACTGTTAGAACTGTTGATTTGCTCCTGACTTTGCATATAGTATTCAGTATTATTATTTTACAACCTCAAATATAGAAATACCTCTTATAACTGTTATAACAATGATTGAAGCCCTTTGAGGCTTCTCTTACATTTACAAGGGGATTTAATTTGATTTTATAAATATAAATTACCTTTAATAGTTGGATGCATGTTTTCTCAATAGACAGCAGTTTTTGCAGCAATTCTATTATAGTACACTTACAAATTGCTCATTATTGATTACCCATTTCTTTATCATTGACTGAAAAAATCACATCTGAATATCCTTTAATCTTTTATTATCATTACTTTTCTTATACTATTTGATATATAGGATGAGTGAAGAGAAATTAGATTTTAGAGGATAAAGGGGAGAGAAATATATGATACACAAATTTAGCTTAGTGTGAAGTCTTCATTTTGCTTCAGTAAGTCTAAGGAAAAAAACAAAAATACTGGATCAATACTTTTTAAAAAAATAAATCATTTTTAGTCCCAAGTATAATGACTCTACCTGAATAGCTTGGACTACTTACAGTTAGAAGTTATCAGTAATATCACCTTATATACTCAAGACCTTATGACTTGTTTTTATTCTTCTTATTCACAGAGCAAATTGATGGTTAACCACTGTCACTAATTGCCAGAGCCCTTGCACTCAGACATGTACATACCAGCCAATACAAAGGCAATTCTTGGCCTAACTTCAACCCAGCAGAGCAGCCACTTGCAATCACTAAGCAGACAGAGAATCAAATTGCCTCTAGGTCTTATTAATACAAGTTGAGATGATCTAAAGGAAAGGAATTGGTGTAGGTGAGGACCTATCTCTTGAAGATTTGAAGAAGATTTATGGTGTGTGCTGTTGGTAAATTGTTGCTATATTTCCACAACAAACCTATCCTTTGGTGCTATGAATGTGTTTACAATGAAGATTAATGACAGAGTACACATTTTTAAATAACTTTTTGATGTTTTTGTATATAGAATGTATGGGAGCTTGCCATTCAATCTGGTCAGTAGCATTCTAAAATTATCTGAATGCATGCACCTGTGTTACACTACATTGGCTTAGATTATAGTCTTTTTCTTGTTCCCTACTATGTTTCTTCTGTCCTAAAAATCCTCTCAGATAGCCAACTGAGAGCTATTACCCAAACCGAAAACAGTCCTAGTTTCCAAATATACATCAAAGCCACTAAGTGACCCACACTGAGTTTTTCCTAAACACAAAATTGATTTATATCATATGCGTGCCCAGCTGATTACTTGTAGGAGGATTATCTTTTCCACCTGACTCCAGGTGCCTGTTCTGCCATGTCATTCTCAATATGACATCTGTAGAAGTTAAATACTCCTCTCTTAGAGAAAAAGATCCACTACTTTATCCCAATTGCGTATTACTATTGACAGTGGAAAATTGTCCTACAGTTGGAATCTCATTTTACCTAACTCACAATGACTGGAAAATAGGTTTGAGGGAAGATGACTCCATTTTTAGAGAATCTTAGATTATTCTGGTATTAAATTTGAAACAGTAATATTATAAATTCCCACTTCTAAAACTTCACTGAATTTAATGAAAATTACCGATTTTCAGGGTAGTGCAGCTTCTTTGTGTCCCATATGGACATTACTCTTATACTTAGTACAGTTATTTAAAAATCAGAATTCTGTGGACATGCTTATCTGTTTCTTTTCCTGCACATTTAAAAGTATAATAACTGCTTATGTGCTCAAATTAAGACTTATGTTAATCTTTAGCTTATTTTATTATTTTATTTTTACTTTGTTATTTGCTTTTATATTGTTTAATAATTCTTTATATGTCACCTATCAGTATCACTCACCATTCTTTTTATATCGCCTACCAGTGTCAATCTTCATTCTGTGATTACAAGTATTAATAATACCTGTAGTCTTTGTTAAGAGCCTATAAGGTGGGTACTATTGTAATTTTTATAGATGAAGAAACTGAAGAAACACAATGATAAGCTACCCACAGCTAGTAAGTTGTGGGGAATTTAATCATGTATGTAAAGAATAATTATCTTGGCCAGGTGCAGTGGCTCAAACCTGTACTCCCAGCACTTTGGGAGGCCAAAGTGGGTGGATCGCCTGAGCTCATGAGTTCGAGACCATCCTGAGCAACATGGCGAAACCTTGTCTCTACAAAAAATACAAAAATAAGCCAGGTGTGGTGGTGTATGCCTGTAAGCCCAGCTACTTGGGAGGCTGAGGTGGGAGGATGGCTTAAGCCAAGGAGGTGGAGGTTGCATTGAGCCAAGATCATACCCCAGCAATCCAGCCTGGGTGACAGAGCCAGACCCTATCTCAAAAATTAGATAAATAAATAAAAAGAATAACTATTTTTCTTGTAAATGCAGCAAAAGAAGGCAAAGTTTTCATGGACATTTTCCTACTGCTTTACATCCTAATCACTTATAGATAGAACCTAGAATAACCAAATAAAGAATAAATTTAAAATTGCATGATATGAAATAAATGAGGCAGCCTTCTCTACCAGTTGAAATCATAATATTTTGCATGAATTGCCTAAAATATTTGCATTAGCTTTTTACAACTAAAAATATACTAATCTTAGGTTGCTTATGCAAGTGTTAACCTTAAAAAGTTTATATATGCGCTAATTTAAACCAACAGAAGGCATTCTCAGGCCACTTAAAATAATCTCAAGGCAATATATCAGGATATAAGTTAGGATATTTTACAAAATCCAAGACAGAACAAAGAATCAGGAGATGTAAGGACTTCTAGGATTTAGTATGAGTTCTGGCTTTTATTATGAGTTAGAGAGGAAGCCATTGAAGGATTTTGCCCAGTTATAGCAGTTAATTCTCTTCCCTTGCCTTTATATATTTAAAACGTCAGGGATTGGCCCAACTTGAGGTAAACTTTGACTTGGAGATGCAAAGGATTTTGCTAGGGTCTGATCCTTCACTTGGCGCTTCTCAGTTCTGCTCTTGTCTGTGAGCAAATTACATCAACTCAACTAGAGTGAAGTTCTGTGGTAGCTTTGTGACCTAGGAAAAATTAATTGTGTGAATGACTGACACATTTCCAATCAAATTAATCTCATCATTTTCACTTCACTGTCCAAGAAATGATCTCCCTCTCTTTCCTCTTTCCTGTTGGGCTTGAAGCTGTGAAGAGGTAAGTTTGCTGCAATCAGCAGCCATCATGCTACTATATGAACCCTGTGACAGACAGATGCTCATCCATGAAATCAACATTCATTTCATTTCCATTTATTGCTATTTCTGCTTATTTGACTTTCTTTTAAACATACTTCCTTTACAGACACACAGGTATGCCAGTAATAAAGTAGGCTACATGTATTCTCACTGATGTCCCATAAGAGACACAGAACATCTATGCAATAGTATTAAGGTTCTATATACTACATAATAGTAAGCAACAGTATTAAGGTTCTATTTGGTGGTTCTTGCTAGATTACCTTTCAATCCTCAACCAAGAAGATAGAATGTCATAATTGACTTTTTCCAGATACTGTTCATCTCTGGAGCTGGAGAAAGTAGACAGGTTAGCATTGAAAGAAGGAGGGCCTCACATTCCCATGAAAAGCGTGCATGGAGAAAGGTGGATACAATAGATATGTGAGAGTGTAGGGCAGAATGAGAAATCCTATATACTGAGTTGGAAAATATGAATGTCCATGCAAATTCAATACTTTTTATCTTATCATAATGAAAATATCGCTTCCTCAAAAAGAACTTTCCTGGTTACTCTCTAATGACTCATATTTCACAACCACTACCAACAACCACTCTCCAGCACATTAATTCTTACAGTTAGCTTCTAACAGCATATAAAAATGTTTTGATTAATTGTTTTATGTTAATCTGTGTCCTGTCCCATAAAAGTTTAACCTACAAGAGGAAGGATATTATCTCTCTTATTCACCGCTATTTTCTTATATGCTTAAAACAATGTCTGCCCCATTGTAGATACTTTACAAATATATGCTGAATAAAATGATGAACTGACAAATATAAATAATACGTATATATGTACATATATATGTATATGTATTAATTAAAGCTTTTGAGGCTCCGTATGTACCAGAGTACTAATTGCTCTATCTTTATTATACCAAGAAATTATCATAGGTCTATGGGCCAGACAATATTATTACTATTTTGCTGAAGAGAAATGTGAAGCACAGAGAAATTTTGTGGCATGTTCATAGCTACATAGGTAGTAAACAACAAAGATGAGATAGCAAGATGAAAACCCAGGGTCATCTGATTAGAAAGTCCACATTATTTACCACCATACAGTACTGTCAACATCAACATTTAGTCTCTTTCCATCATATTGCATCTGAATAGAAAGGAGGTAGCACATGAAAGTATTGCTTCTAATTTTATTTTTGCTCTGCAATAAAAAAGCAAATGTAATTAACAAACATTAACAAATACCATATGTTGCACATTTCCATGTGTGACACAGGATACACATTTGATTAAGATATAATTCTGCCCAGCAGAAGGTGGGGGAAAGGAGAGGAAGAAGAAGAAATAGAAAATATAAGTTGAATCTGATCCTTCATATGATTTTTACTCCATGTATACTTTTACTGAAATGATAGCTTGTGCACATGCAAGGACTGACTATGCTATTCCAAGGTACTTTCTATGGGTGAAGGAAAGCAGAAGGAAAAGGAGGGGGGAGAAGGGCATGAATCTCCACTTCATGAAGGAAAAAGCACTTTGGTCCCCAAATATGGCAGAAAAAAAGTCAAGTAAGTGGGAGGAATGTTATACAGGGGAGCAGAAGTATGTATTTTGCATGGAGACCTCGTTTTAGCAATACCTTTTTGCCCTTCTGCTTCCAAATCTTATTTGCCAGTTTAATGCCTTTATATAAAGTCCTAATGATGAATGAAAATCTTTCAAGTGCTGTTGCCTCATTAAATGCATTATTTATTAATTTAACTTCTAGTACTCTCGATAAAGAGCCAGTGAAATGAGTTGTTGAGTTCCAGGGGAAAAAATGAGAACATAATTTTGAATATATATACACACATATATATATACACACACACACACAGAGATCATAACTGGATTACATATAATAATGATATCAATATGTCTATCAGTATTGGAGTTGGATTCTGGTACTTTCTCTTGTGGGGTTCTTGTGTTACAGTCAGCATAGATTTCTGGAGCATTCTTCTGTTGATCTTTTGGTGGCATCAAACTGTCTTAAGTGGTGTGGGAGATGCTATTTCTGCCATGTGAGAATTTGATGGTGTAATTAGCACAAACAATCAGAATGCCACAGGTGAGTCACCCAATCACCACAGAGTGCCCCTTTCCTGCCCACATAAAGTCATCATTATCAGAGTTTACTCTTTTCTTCTCTGATTCATTCTCAATATCAGTCATGTGGGGCTTCTCAGTCATTCTTTAGATCAGGCTAGATTTAGGACGCAACATTCAGTGATAGCTCTTGACCTGAGCTGCTGATGACCACTGCCCTGGTCTCGCAAGAGGATCAATCTTACATGTGGATGACAGTGCACAATACGATGGGCAAACCACGGTATCATGAAAAATATCGGGCTCTTCTTCCAAACCAGGTTGTTCACGCTGATGACATCAACATACCCAAATCATGATTTGCTGGTTACGAATAAAGCATTGCAAAAACCACACTGGCCCGGAATAGCAGGGATCTTCACAAAACTAAGAAAAGTTCTGGTTATTCTTCCACAAACTCAGTGCAACATTCGGTTGGTAGGGCACGGTGGGGGACCAGGAAGAAATAGAGATTTAGCCAAGATATGCCCCAAAGCCACTGCTTTTCTGGACTCAAACCAGGGGATTAGGGAAACAACATTCCCCAGCTTCTATGCAAAGAGCTAAAGGGAACACAGACTTAAATATTATGACATGAAAGTTACTTCACTTGATGAAATTACAAAATCATTGGTAATTGCTGAGAATCTCTCACCTCTAGGGTTTTACAATGCAAAACCCCACTACTAGAGTTAATGCGCTATAGTCAATCTCTCTTCTATGAGGGAGGGTTGTCAGGGAGTGGGATATGGTGTTGCCTGGGAATCCCTAAAGAAGACAGACAGGCACAAAATGATGGAGAAGGGCACCAGAGAAACAATCTCATCAAACTACAATTACTTTATTCTTTGGCTGATGGTTTTGTCTGCCTTTCAGACTTTGGGTAATGAAGCTAATGAGTAGCTGTTGGGGTTTTACTATCCATTTCCTCATTCTGGAACCCTCAATTCTAGGAGGATATCCCACCCCATTATTCTTAGAGCCTCTTTCTTGATTTCTTCTCTCCTTCCATTCCTCACTTTCCTCTCTCTGTGTGATGTTCTTTTGGCTTAACTGCCAGGAGCATCTGCTGCAGGTCTCAGGGTAAGAGAGTGGGCAGGTGGGCACAGACTGATAGAGAAGTCTGAGATCATGACATTCCTTCCGTATTCCAGGAAAAGTTGTTGTAATAGGATAATAGAATAAAACCAAGTACTTTTGGGGACCTCTTCGTTGTGAAATATTTTCTTATCTGGATTCAGAGGTTATGCCCTTTGAGTGAGAAAGGAAGGGGGAAAAGAGCTTTTATTTAGCTCTTGTGCTAGGCAGAGTTCTAAGGTGACACTCACTGACCCCTCGTGATTCCCTTCTCTCAAGTGTGGATGAAACCTGTGTATAAGATGGGATACAAGTCCCGTGTGTAGGACTGATTTGTTGACTTTCAGTTTATAAAAAAACTCATTATTCTGGATGGACCTCACCTCTTCATGTGAATGCTTTATGAGAGGATTAAAGCACTAGAGACTCTGGCTCTCCTGCTGGTCTCAAAGAAAAAGTACATTGTCATGAGTCCTCAACTTAAAGGAAATTAATTCTGCCACATTCACATGAAAGAGAATCAGAAGCTTTAGACAAGGCCACAGCCCCGGCCAACTCCCTGATGACACAGTCATAAGATCCTGAACCAAGGACCCACATCCACTGGGCCCAGACTCTTGATCCATGGAAACTGAAATATAATGAATGTGTACTGTGTTAAGACTATAAGTTTGTTTAACTGATTATACAGCAATACAAAAGTAATACAGATACCTTCAAATGAAGGCCAATACTGACCTCACTGGGGCTACAACAAAGCACTTTACATCCAAAGGCAGAGAGGGACACAGCAATGCAGAATTCCAGCACACTTAAGAGGAGCACCATGCCATCCGTACCCTAGGAGAAAACTCATAACAAGGGAATGTGAGAAATGGAGATGACAAGTGAAAACATTTACCAGTAACCACAATGTCATAAGAGAAAAAGCACTGGCTGGGAGTCAGGAAACCTGCCTCCCAGTGGCAGCCATACCCTTGACCAATTCTTGATCTGCTGAAGTAACTTCTCACTTTTTTCACTAATAAAATAATCACAGACATTTATTCCCTAGTTCAGTACCTCCCAGTGCTATTGTGGGCACGGAAGATGAAAGTGCTTTAAAATGTTAGGAAGGTAGTATAAAGATAATTGTCATCATATCCTATTGAGTACTAGAAATTCATATCATTGAGAAAATACTATGATTCCATATCTTAGTGATTGTAAGCAGAGTAATGGTCCCCCAGGGAGGTCTGCATCCTAGTCCCCTAATCCTCAGCTTCTGGGGATTTGAATGCAGACCTCCCTGGGGGGACCATTGTTCTTTTTGCACAACAAAAAGAATTAAATTTGCAGCTGAAATCAAGGTTGCTTATTAGTTGGAATGAGAGAATTTTCCTGGATTATTCAGGTGGGTTCAAAGTAATGACAGAATCCTTATAAGTGGAAGCAAGAGGCAGAATAGAGTTCAAGAGAGTTTTGAAGATGCTGCATTGCTTGATTTGAAGATAGAGGATGGGATGACAAACCAAGAAATGTAGGCAGCCTAAAGAAGCCAGAAAAGGCAGTAAAACTTATTGTTGCCTAAGCCTTCAGAAAGGAGTACGGCCTTGCCCACACTGATTTTAGCCCAGTGAGATCCACTTTGAACTTCTGACCTCCAGAAACAGAAGATAACCAAACTGTATTGTCTTGAGACACTAAATGATTTTATATGGTTCTGCCTAATGATTTGTAGTAATTTGTTACAGTAACAATAAGAAGCTAATACAACAATGAACATCAAGTAGGTCAGTCTTTAATCCATCTCCCCAGAGCACTGGCTTTAGGGCTAGTCTTCAGCCAAGAAACATAGTCAAAATTTGGAGAACAATTGGGCAGTACACTTATTTCTATTAATTTTACCCCGGATTGATGCAGGGATTATCTGGTTTAAATATTCTCTCTTTTTCTCTCCATGGTTAGGGATAGTCCCTCTGTTGCGGAAGAGCCAATAGACCAAGAGCTCAGGATATGAGTGAGGCAGACTTAAGGAGACCTTGAGAATATTTGCATTCATTGCTTTTTTATTTTCTTGTGCCTTCAACAGCTGTGGTGGCCTCTGTGTTTCAAACATTGTTGTAGGCACAGAAGATAGAACAGCAAACAAAACAGACAATTCCCCTGTCTTCAAGGATTTTACCATCTAGAAGTGTAGACTAGAAGATGGCAAGCTTTCCGTAAAGGCCAGATAATGTACATTTTAGGTTTTGCAGACCGTAAGGTCTCTGGCACACACATTCAAACCTGTTATTATAACACAAAAGCAGCAATACACAATATGTAAATAAATGGGTTCGTTACATTTCAATAAAACTTTATTTACAAAAACAAATACAGGGCTGGACTTCCAAAAAACATAGCATGTATATAGACCTGTGGACTGATTGTGCAGGTGCCCAGGCAAGAATAGACCCGTTGCTTCAAATCCCAGGAAGCCCTTATGGAGGTCCCCTGCTATAAAAACAGGCATAAAAATGTTTACACAATTAACAGGAATTCATCATGGACTCTGGGAAAGGTGATTGAAATGAACGTAGGACCAGCTATGTAATTTATAGACTCTCTTATTAAAATTACATATATATCTTTGCTTGAGCTATACGAAACTGCTGTCTTTCTAGGTTAAGTATAGTTGATCATTGGCAATTTCACATGGTTCTGCCTAATGATTCCAGGTGGTAGACTCTAACTACTTTTTTCTAGAGCTCAACTTTTTCTGGCCTCTTTAATAATTATATGCTTTCCAGCATTTCTATCTTTTTCTTCCAGGAGAACCAAAGTTCCTTTGTGGTAGGGAACTATTCTCTTTCTTATGTCTACCGGGGTGCCAACCCTGTGATGAGGCATACACTATGGGCTCATAGACCTGTGGACTGAATGTAAAGGTGCCCAGGCAAGAAGAGACTCATTGCTTCAAATTCCAGAAAGCTCTTATGGAAGTCCTCTGCTATAAGAACAGGCATAAAAATGTTCACACAGTTAATAGGAATTCATCATGGCCTCTGGGAAAGGTGATTGAGATGGATGCAGAACCAGCTACGTAATTTACAGAGTGTCTTGTTTAAAATTTTAAAAAATAATTTCAAGATAGCAACAGCAGAGCATTAGACCAAGCACAGGGCTCTTCTAACTCTGAGGTCCTGAGTAACTGCACAGGTCCCATGCCCACGAAATCAGCCCTATGAACCTGGCCAATTCCAGATTTTGTCTCTATCATTGTGCCATTAAAGTCTATAAATGAAGAGAGCCTCATAAACTAAAAGTAAGGTTCTTCTTCGGGATAGCAATAGCAAATAAGAGGGAAATAAGAAGTTCTACAATTGAATCTTGCTTTTGCCAATTTCTAACTGAGTGACATTGGGAAAATTTGTCAAATTCTCAAAAGAAACTTTCTTTTCTTATCTTGAGTGAGTGGCAAGAAATAAAATTGCTTACTATAAAAAGCATTAGATATCTCAAGGTAAGTAAATTAGTTTTGCAAAGACACCTCAAGCGGTTATTTTGGTGTGACTACGTAGCCCTCAAGACTATGTATGTGGGATTAGCTAGAAATGAAGTAAACAGAATGCAGTTGATTCTGTCTAGTAAGTTAGGAAGAGTGTTGAGTTTCCACATACACATGAGGGAAGGGCACAGTGAGGAAAAGAACTAAGCAGCAAGGCGAAAGGCTGAAAGTTCAGAGAGGAAAAGTAACCGAAAATTTGGTGGTGTCAAAAATGACCAATAGGCTTTTTAATAATAAAGATTTGGCTGGGCACAGTGGCTCACACCTGTAATCCCAGCACTTTAGGAGGCTGAGATGGGTGGATCACCTGAGGTCAGGAGTTCAAGACCAGCCTGGCCAACATGGAGAAACCCTGTCTCCACTAAAAATACAAAAATTAGCCAGGCGTGGTGGCACATGCCTGTAATTCCAGCTACTTGGGATGCTGAGGCAGGAGAATCACTTGAACCCAGGAGGTGGAGTTTGCAATGAGCAGAGATTGTGCCACCATGTGCACTGTGAACTGCACTGCACTCCAGCCTGGGCGACAAGAGTGAAACTCCATCTCTAACAATAATAATAATAATAATTATAAAGATTAAATTGTGCATTTTAGTCTGCTGTGATGTGCTGCAAGAACTCTTCCCCCCACACTTACCCAATGGCCCAAAACATCAAGAAGTTTTATTACTTACAAAATATTGTGTAAGTGGCAATTTTCAGAATAAAGCAATTGAGATAGCATTGAAATAAGGATAACTGGTACAAAAAAAGTAGTAAAATTCAGAATGGAGATTGAGAATTTTTCAGGTGCCACATGTTGAGGATAAAAGTGGTTAACGTTGCAAGAACATCCAAAGATGTGGGAAAGGATACTGAGTTACCACTTATAAAATACTGTTCAAGACAATTTTACTTTATTATTTGAGAATAGGCACTGACATCTTTTTTTTTTTTTTTTTTTTTGAGACGGAGTCTCGCTTTTTCGCCCAGGCCAGACTGCAGTGGCACTATCTCGGCTCACTGCAAGCTCCACCTCCTGGGTTCACGCCATTCTCCTGCCTCAGCCTCCCGAGTAGCTGGAACTACAGGTGCCCGCCACCACGCCTGGCTAATTTTTTGTATTTTTTAGTAGAGATGGGGTTTCACCATGTTAGCCAGGATGGTCTCGATCTCCTGACCTCATGATCCGCCCACCTCGGCCTCCCAAAGTGCTGGGATTACAGGTGTGAGCCACCGCGCCCGGCCGGGACTGACTTTTTGACCCCATTTTTAGAGGGGTCTGGAGGAGATAGCAGTAGACACTGCATCAATGTTTTAAAATTAAACAGAAAAATTTATGCAAAATGCCCAGCACAGTAACTATTAAGGAGTAAGTGTTCTATAACTATAAGCTTTCTTCCCATTTTGCCTCATCACATATAGAGGAAAAATAAAGACAGAGATGAGATGTGTACCTGACTCCTAAATGAAAGATTATTCTATTTCTCAATCACTTCCAACTTCCAAAGTCATTCAGCAATTAGGGAATGTTAATTATTGTTGTTGCCAGAGCCAGCACTCCCCCAGACTTGCTTCTATGATAATATCTCATGAAAAGAGAAAACACTCACCATTAAAATGGACATAGTCATGTAACAATTACTTGACAACTGATCGTGGTTACAGTAACGGTAACGGAATGAATAAAATGTCAAGCTTATTGCATTGATTAAGATCCTTGATATAGCCAAGACTGAACTGGTGATATTCATTCCTAGACTACCTCCAACCTAGAAAGAATTGAAAATTAATTAAGCAATCCAACATCATCCTCAGATATATCTCTATTAATTACTTTACACTGCTGTCTACCTTTATCTTGACTATTTCAATAGTCTTCTAACTTGTCTCCTTATAGTGGTTTCAACTCTGATCTCTCGCCAAAACACAAATATGATCCCATTATTCTCCAGCTTAAATTCTTCAGATAATTCCTGTGAGAAGATGAGATAATCTCCAAATCATTTATCAGGGTTTTCAATGATTTTTTACACATTAGCTGGACAGTCATGTCTGTGTCCTTCCCTGCTATTCCTTGCTTCTGGTGCCCGATCTCTTATCATTGTTCTAAACACTGCTTGCCTCTCATGCCTGTCTACCTTTTAAATTATTTTTCTCGGTTGTGTATTCCTTTTCGTACCTTCTCTTCTCATGGGTAAGGTAAGGAGGCTTGTTATAAGTATTAAAATTACACAGGAAAGTGTGAAGAGTGTAGTGTGGCTGCAGGTCCCGGCAGACACTAGGAAGTTGGGTTAGGCCAGATTTGGAAAACCCATATTGATCATGCTCCAGAGTTTGATATTTATCTTTTGAACAAAGAAAACTCAAATAGTGTTTAGCCAGAAAAACCCTTGTTGAGATCTTCGCTTTTGCATTTTATTGGCTTTATGAAAGGCATCTTGACATGAGAGTTACATTTTAAATTTGCTGCTTCTTATGTAATAATTTTATTGTGAATTTCTTATATTGAAAATTCAAAATCCTTTTTGGATACAGTTGGAATCTACTTTTTTTTTTTCCTTTTTTGAGTCTTGCTCTGTCACCAGGCTGAAGTGCAGTGGCACAATCTCAGCTCACTGCAACCTCCGCCTCCAGGGTTCAAGCAATTCTCCTGCCTCAGCCTCCTGAGTAGCTGGGATTACAGGCGCCCGTCACCACGCCTGGTAAATTTTTTGTATTTTTAGTAGAGAAGGGGTTTCACCATGTTGGCCAGGCTGGTTGCAAACTCCTGACTTCAAATGATCCACTCACCTAGGCCTCCCAAAGTCTTAGGATTACAGGCATGAGCCACCGCGCCCGGCCAGAATCTACCTTTTAATCAATTGGTCAATAAACATTATGCCACACCAATACTTGGTGCGACTGTCATGGGCTGAATCCCAAGCTGCAGAGTTTTTTTGAGTGATCCCACTTCATATTTGTTCTAAATAATTTTCCATATCTTCATAAAGATTCCCTCATCAACTACCTTGACAAAATATCCATTATTATGTCAGTAATTCTATCATTAGCCTTATCGTAATTTTTGAGACAGATCCTGCTAAGTAAAATTCATAGTTGCTCCTGACTTTTTTAAAAACAAACAAACAAAACCTGTTTTATACCCTGGCAGAATACATTATTGATTAATCCTTTCCTTTTGATACCCCCCACAAAATATTACTCACCAGACCTTTTGTTGTTCTAATTCCTGCTGCAACTGATAAGGATACTGAAATAATAAAATAAGAATGAGAGTAAAAAATGGAGATAAAAAGCTTTAAACAAGTATTGGAAATCACAACTTAGTAAACTTTATTCCAAATTAGATAGATATGTATAAACAGGTCAATTATCTTAGAAAGCAAGAGATTGCACATAATTTTCTCTTTTCCCAGAAAGAACAGAAAAATTCTGCCAGATGAGTCCATCGGATAATTTATCAAGCCTTTCAAATAATAGCTAACTGGAATGATATTAAAACTGTTTGAGGACACTGAAAGATAAAGCTTTCAAATTCCTGATAAGAAGTAATTCTTATATGGTATTAATATTGAATACAATAAACAAAAAAGTACTAAAATAATTCTCATTGAAAATATGTTTAAAAAGTTATAAAATAAAATAGTAGCACATAAAATTTAGTTCCCAGTTATTTGATAACTAGAATATACTACTTCATCTGAATCCATCAATGGGGCAATTATTTTTCATTTAGCCAAAATAGCTAGTCAAGTTGGTTGGACTCTCTACCTTATAATATTCCATTATTAGAGTTTTTTATTTCCTTTACAAATTTGATCTCAGATGATTCAAAAATTATATCCTAATATAAAGAAACTGGACTAATAAAATAGCTCAATAAACTTCTTTAGTTTCCAAATACCCAGACATAGAGATGATTCATGTTATCTAAATCACCATTGGAAAAAAAATAACAGTAGAGCAAATCATCCATCATGTAACATAAAATACATCATGAACATTTGGGATGTTCCTTCAACTCTACAAAGATTTTTAATACTGAAATATTCTAATATATATAATAAATAAATTTAAGAAAAACGTTACCTGTTAATTGCTACTCATGTTTACAGTGTTGATAGGATAGGACATTTAATACAATCCAACATTATTAGTGACTTAAACATTATTGGTAAAATATAAATAATTATACTTTCTGTAACAAGATAGAACATCTGTCTCAGTCTACAAGTCTTTATCATGTTTAATGATTAAAAAAAAAGTAGTACCATCTTATTAAAGTCAAAATCAAGATAAACATGTAGACTATTATGTATTACTATTGGGGGTATATTAACCAAAATAATTATATAAGAAAAATAGTTGAAACAAATGGCTAAAACTACTGTTATTTAAGTATGAATAACATATATTGCAAACATCCAAGAATATAAACTAAAAAGTACCATAAACTCTTTAAAAAATTCAGTAAAGCACCTTGGAAAAATGTTATATACAGAAATTAGATAAACATATTAGAAGTGTGTATGTATGTTTGTGTATTTGAAGATAGGATTGAAAAAAGGGACTTCATTTACCACAGGAAAAAATATGTATATGGTATCTCAGAGGAAAAACTTAACAAAGAATGTGAAACATAAGTAGGAATAGAACTGAAGAGGCCAAGGATAATACAAACTTACAGCTGGCTCTTGGTACTGGTACTTATACTGTAAAAGGGAGAAAAGAGAAGCATTTTGCAGGTGATGTTTGGAAAAAAAGGTTGAAAGAATAATGGAAGGTAGCAGCAAAAAAAGGTTTTACCAATTTGCTGCATTTACCAATCTAGTTCAATGCCTACAAGAGTCTGAGTGATGACTCCGTGGACAAACACAGCTCCTGCAGTTCTTGGTAATCTACTGAACACGTGTGGAAGGCTAAAACCATGTAAGCTGGTTTTCAATGTGATCTTGAAAAGAAAATGGACACGAAAGCGGAAACCTAGGTAGTTACATGTATGTGATTCTGATAATAGAGTGACCCTATTTGAACCCTGATCCTGTACCAAACAGTTGTGATCTTGAGCAAGTTACTTAACCTCTCTTCATCCATAAAATGAAGATAATGAGAAACCCTCCCTCAAAAGTTTGTGGTGATGATGTGAAATAAAAAGTACACATAAAAAGCACTTAGCAGAATGTCCAGATCATAGTAAGAGTTTAATAAAAAGCTATTATTGACATTGGTAATATATATATTATATATATAGGTTATATATCATATGTATATATATATATATATTGCAACTTTCCAGAGATGGAACAGTGTTTGCTGTCTGTTATGGTTAATATTGAGTGTCAACTTGATTGAATTGAAGGATGCAAAGTATTGTTCCTGGGTGTGTCTGTGAGGGTGTTGACAAAGGAGATTAACATTTGAGTTGGTGGACTAGGAAAGGGAGACCCATCCTCAATCAATCAGCTGCCAGCATAGCCAGAATAAAAGGAGGCAGAAAAACATGGAAAGACTAGACTCATTTAGTCTTCTGGTCTTAATAAACTGCCCTTTATGTATACATCTATCCTATTAGTTCTATCCCTCTAGAGAACCCTGACTATCCTATTAGTTCTATTCCTCTAGAGAACCCTGACTAATACAGATTTTGGTACCAGGAGAGGATCTAGAAAAACAGAATATTAAGGATGGAGTTCTTTTTTTGGTTTTGCTCCTAAGTTCACTGGACAAAGTGATGAAATAAAATTATGAACTCAGGGATTCTAACTCTAAGCTTCAGAAGCAGATACTGAGCCTTAAATCTTCTAAGATTGCCCGGAGTAAGAGACTTATCTTCTGTAGAGAAAGAGCTGAAATTGTGGACAATCAGACACAAGCTTTTATCATGCGATTTGCTGACCTGCAACAAAAGGTGCATGCATAGACTCACCAGGTGTCTACTGTTAAAGCGAGAGCACTGATTGAAAAAGAATGGGACCCTGCAACTTGGAATGGGGATGTGCAGTAGGACCTTGATGAAGCTGGGGACACTGAGCTTGTAAACTCTCAGGGGACTTTTTTTTGCCAGAAAAAAACAGCTTCCCCATCACCAGTAGTGGCAACACCCCCTCCCTAACCCACACTGCCATCAGCCTTTTCACCTTTGTCTAAGGAGATAAACCCTGCACTGCCTAATGCAACAGTGATGTGTTGTGGGAAGTCAGGGACCCCAAACGGAGGGACCGGCTGAAGCCATGGCAGAAGAACGTGGATTGTGAAGATTTCATGGACATTTATTAGTTCCCCAAATTAATACTTTCATAATTTCTTATGCCTGCCTTTACTGCAATCTCTAAACATAAATTGTAAAGATTTCATGGACACTTATCACTTCCTCAATCAATACCCCTGTGATTTCCTATGCCCATCTTTACTTTCATCTCTTAATCCTGTCAGCTGAGGAAGATGTAAGTCGCCTCAGGACCCTGTAATAATTGCATTAACTGCACAAATTGTACAGCATGTGTGTTTAAACAATATGAAATCTGGGCACCTTGAAAAAAGAACAGGATAACAGCAATTGTTCAGGGAATAAGAGAGATAACCTTAAACTCTGACCGCCGATGAGCCGGGCGGAACAGAGCCATATTTCTCTTCTTTCAAAAGCAAATGGGAGAAATATCGCTGAATTCTTTTTCTCAGCAAGGAACACCCCTGGGAAAGAGAATATGCGCCTGGGGGTATAGGCCTATAAATGGCCCCCCTAGGTGTGCCCGTCTCTTATGGTCGAGGCTGTAGGGGTGAAATAGACCCCATAGCACTCCCACGCTTATTAGGAAGAGGAAATTCCCACCTAATAAATTTTTGGTCAGACCAGTTGCTCTCAAAACCCTGTCTCCTGATAAGATGTTATCAATGACCATGGTGCCTGAAACTTCATTAGCAATTTTAATTTCGCCCCAGTACTGTGGTCCTGTGATCTCACCCTGCCTCCACTTGCCTTGTGATATTCTATTACCTTGTAAAGTACTTGATGTCTGTGACCCACACCTATTCGCATACTCCCTCCCTTTTTGAAACTCCCTAATAAAAACTTACTGGTTTTTGCAGCTTGTGGGGTGTCACGGAACCTACCGACATGTGATGTCTACCCCGGATGCCCAGCTTTAAAATTTCTCTCTTTTGTGTACTCTGTCCCTTTATTTCTCAAGCCAGCCGACGCTTAGGGAAAACAGAAAAGAACCTATGTGACTATCGGTGCAGGTTCCCCGATAGTGATGGCCTCTCCTCAGGCATTGCCAAGCAAGACAATGTTGATTCTCCTTAGGACCCACCCCCAAGGCCCCTGTTTGCTTCTAGACCTATAACTAAAGTCCCAGCAGGCCCCTAGAGGTGAGGTTCAGAATGTGATACAGAAGAAAGTGTGCTACACTTGAAAAGAACTGCTTGAGTTTTCTAATTTATATAAGCAGAAATCTGGAAAACAGGCATGGGAATGAATATTAAGGGCGTGGGATAATGGTGGAAGAACATAGAGTTGGATCAGGCTGAATTTATTGATTTGGGCCCTCTAAGCAGGGATTCTGCATTTAATGTTGCAGCTTGCAGAGTTAAAAAAGTTCTAGTTTATTTGCTTGGTTAGCTGAAATATGGATTAAAAGATGACCCACTGTGGGTGAGCTGAAAATGCCTGATCTCCTTGGTTTAATGTAGAGGAAGGGATCCAAAGGCTTAGGCAGATTGTGATGAAGGAGTGGATTAGTCACTTTAAGCCTATTCATCCCAGCTGGGAGGGTTCAGAAGATATACCCTTGACCAGTGCTTTGTGAAATAGATTTGAGAGGGCAGCACTTGCATCCTTGAAGAGCTCTGTGATTGCCCTTCTCTGTATGCCAGATCTTACAGTAGAAACTGTAGTCACTCAACTACAAAATTTAAATGCAATAAAAATAATTGGATCTAGAGACAGCAGGGGCCAAATGGCAGCACTCAGCCATCAAAGGAAAGGTAGGCATAGCTACCATAATGGACAGAAGAGGCAAAGCAGCAATCAGAATAGTCTGACTTATGTAGAGCTCTGGCATTGGCTAATTAATTACAGTGTTCCTAGAAGTGAAATTGACAGGAAGCTTACCGAGTTCTTACTTAATTTACATAAGCAGAAAACTTCCAGGTCGAGTGGACAAAACACTAATTTGAATTATAAAAACAGAGAATCGCAGCCCCACTATCAATTTCCAGACATATGCCATTTTACAGACCCAGAATTCCTTGAATTAAAAGGAGGCCAGGTCCTCTTAAAGAAGGATCCCACTACACTACTGACAATTTATGTTGTTAATCTTTCTCCCATCCTTCCTCAAGGAGACCTCTGGCCTTTTACCAGGTAACTGGATTGGGGAAAGAAAGAAAAAATGATCAGACCTTTTGGGAACTACTGGACACTGACTCTGAGCTGACATTGATTCCAGGGGACCCAAAAAGTCATTGTGATCCTCCAGTTATAGTAGGGGCTTATGGAGGTCATGTAATTAATGGAGCTTTAGCTCAGGTTCAACTTACAGTGGCTCCAGTGGGTCCCCACACTCATCCTGCATTCATTTCCCCAGTGCCAGAATGCATAATTGGCATAGACATGCTTAGCAGCTGTCAGGACCCCCACATTGGCCCCTAACTCGTAGAGTGAAGGCTACTATGGTGGAAAAGGCCAAATGGAAGCCATTAGAGTTGCCTCTACCTAGAAAAGCAGTAAATCAACAACAATATCCCATCCCTGAAGGGACTGCAGACATTAGTGCCACCATCAAGGACTTAAAAGATGCAAGGGTGATGATTCCCACCACATCCCCATTCAACTCTCCCATTTGGCCAGTGCAGAAGACAGACAGATCTTGGAGAATGACAGTGGATTATCATGAGCTTAACCAAGTAGTGACTCCAGTTGCAGCTGCTGTACCAGATGTGGTTTCATTGCTTGAGCAAATTAACCCATCTTCTGGTACCTGGTAAGCAGCCTTTGATTTGGTAAATACCTTTTTCTCCATTCCTGTCTATAAGGCCCACCAGAAACAATTTACCTTCAGCTGGCAAGACCAGCAATGTACCTTTACTGTCCTACCTCAGGGGTATATCAACTCTCCTCTGGCTTTGTGTCATGACCTTGTTCAGGGAGATCTTGATCACTTTTCCCTTCCACAAAATATCACACTGGTCCATTATATTGATGCCATTATACTGATGGGATCCAGTGAGCAAGAAGTAGCAAGCACACTGGACTTATTGGTAAGACATTTGCATGCCAGAAGATGGGAAATAAATATGACTAAAATTCAGGGACCTTCTACCTCAGTAAAATTTCTAGGGGTTCAGTGGTGTGGGGCCTGTCAAGATGTTCCTTCTAAGGTGAAGGATAAGTTGCTGTATTTGCCTCCACCCCCTACAACCAAGAAAGACTCACAATGCCTAGTGGGCTTATTTGGGTTTTGGAGGCCACACATTACTTACCTGGGTGTGTTACTTGGCCCATTAATCAAGAGACCTGAAAGGCTTCCAGTTTTGAATGGGGTCCAGGACAGGAGAAGGCTCTGCAACAGGTCCAAGCTGCTATGCAAGTTGCTCTGTCACTTGGGCCATAGAACAGAGCAGATCTAATTGTGCTTGAGGTGTCAGTGGCAGAGAGGGATGCTGTTAGGAGCCTTTGGAAGTCCCCCATAAATGAATCACAGCAGAGGCCTCTAGGATTTTGGAGGAAGGCCCTGCCATCTTCTGTAGATAACTACTTTCCTTTTTAAAATGAGCTCTTGCCCTGTTACTGGACTTTGGTAGAAACTAAACGGTTGGCTATGGGTCATCAAGTCACCATGCGACCTCAACTACCTATTATGAACTGAGTGCTTCCTGACTTGTCTAGCCATAAAGTGGGGCATGCACAGCAGCATTCCATCATCAAATGGAAGTGGCATATACGTGATCAGGCTTGAGCAACTCCTGAGGGCACAAGTAAGTTATATGAGGAAGTGGCTCAAATGCTCATGATCCCCATTCCTGCCACACTGCCTTCTCTCCCCCAGCCTGCACCGATGGTTTCATGCGGAGTTCCCCAGGATCAATTAACAGAGGAAGAGAAGACAAGGGCCCTGTTTACAGATGGCTCTGCACGATATGCAGGCACCACCTCAAAGTGGACAGCTGCAGCACTACAGCCCCTTCCTAGGACATCCCTGAAGGACAGCGGTGAAGGAAAATCTTCCCAGTGGGCAGAATGTTGAGCACTGCACCTCATTGTGCACTTTGCTTGGAAGGAGAAATGGCCAGATCTGCAATTATATACTGATTCATGGGCTATAGCCAATGGTTTGGCTGAGTAGTCAGGGACTTGGAAGAAGCATGATAGGAAAATTGGTGACAAATAAATTTTGGGAAGAGGTATGTGAATGGACCTCTCCGAGTGGTCAAAAACTGTGAAGATATTTGTATTTCATGTGAGTGCTTATCAAACGGTGACCTCAGCAGAGGAGGATTTTAATAATCAAGTAAACAGGATGACTCATTCTATGGACACCAGTCAGCCTCTTTCTCCAGTCACCCCTGTCATCGCCCAATGAGTCCATGAACGAAGTGGCCATGGTGGCAGGGATGGAGGATATGCATGGGCTCAGCACCATGGACTTCCATTCACTGACCTGGCTATGGCCACTGCTGAGCGCCTAATTTGCCAGCAGCAAAGACCAGCACTGAGCCCTCAATATAGCACCATTCCTCGGAGTGATCAGCCAGCTACTTGGTGGCAAGTTGATTATATTAGACCTCTTCCATCATGGAAAGGGCAGCGGTTTTTCCTCACCAGAATAGACACTTACTTTGGATATGGGTTTGCCTATCCTGCACACAATGCTTCTGGCAGGACTACCATCCAAGAACTCATGGAATGCCTTAACCACTGTCATGGTATCCCACATAGCATTGCCTCTGACCAAGGCACTCACTTGTTGGCTAAAGAAATGCGGCAGTGGGCTCATTCTCATGGAATTCACTGGTCTTACCATGTTTCCCATCATCCTGAAACAGCTGGATTGATAGAATGGTGGAATGTCCTTTTGAAGTCACAATTACAACATCAACTAGGTGACAATACTTTTCAGGGCTGGGGCAATGTTCTCCAGAAGGCTGTGCATGCTCTGAATCAGCGTCTAATATAAGGTACTGTTTCTCCTATAGCCAAGATTTGTGGGTCCAGAAATCAAGGTGTATAAGTGGAAGTGGCACCACTTACCATCACCCCTAGTGACCTACCAGCAAAATTTTTGCTTCCTGTTTCCACAACACTATGTTCTGCTGGCCTAGAGGTCTTAGTTCCAGAGGAAGGAACGTTGCCACCAGGAGACACAACAACGATTTCATTAAGCTGGAAGTTAAGATTGCCACCTGGCCATTTTGGGCTCCTCTTACCTCTAAGTCAACCAGCTAAGAAGGGAGTTACAGTGTTGGCTAGGGTGACTGACCTGGACTATCAAGATAAAATTAGTCTACTACTCCACAATGGAGGTAAGGAAGTATGTGTGGAATACAGGAGATCCCTTAGGGTGTCTCTTAGTATTACCATGCTCTATGATTAAGGTCAATGGGAAACTACAACAACCCAATCTGGGCAGGACTACAAATGGCCCAGACTAGACCTTCTGGAATGAAGGTTTTGGTCACTCCACCAGGAAAAAAAAAACACAACCTGCTGAGGTGCTTCCTGAAGGCAAAGGGAATACAGAATGGGTGGTAGAAGAAGGCTGTCATCAATACCAGCTACAACCATGTGATCAGTTGCAGAAATGAAGACCGTAATTGTCATGAGTATTTCCTCCTTCTTTTGTTAAGAACATGTTTGTGCATGTATACATTTGTACTAAGAAAATATCTTCATTTTATTTTCTTTCTTTTTTCTTTACCATGTGACATAAGACTTATTAACTTCATATCAGCATTTAAGTGTTGTTAACTTTAGGTAATAGCATTTGGATTGGGGATTGGTGCATTTTGGGTTGTACAAAAAATAGCTGCATTATGTTAGGCATAATTTTGGCCTTTTGTCCTTATTTCCTTTATTTGAAAATCATGTATGACTTCAGGAGATGTGTGTGGGTTCAGGTTGACAAGGGGTGGACTCTTGATGGTTAATATTGAATGTTAACTTGATTGGATTGAAGGATGCAAAATATCATTCCTGGGTGTGACTATGAAGGGGTTGCCAAGGGAGATTAACATTTGAGTCAGTGGACTGGGAAAGGCAGACCCACTCACAATCTGGGAGGGCACAATCTACTCAGCTGCCAGTGTGGCCAGAATAAAAGTAGGCAGAAGAACATAGAAACACTAGACTGGTTTAGTCTCTGGCCTACATCTTTCTCCCGTGCTGCATGTTTCCTACCCTCAAACATCAGATTTCAAGTTCTTCAGCTTTGGGACTCAGACTGGCTTCCTTGCCCCTCAGCTTGCAGATGGCCTATTGTGGGACCTCTCCTTGTGATTGTGTGACTCAATACTCCCTAATAAACTTCCTTTTATATATATACACATCTATCCTATTAGTTATGTCCCTCTAGAGAACCCTGACTAATACACTCTCCTTCAAATCTTTCACTTCCGCTGTACACGAGTGAAGGGGAGCAAAAATTAAGCTCTAATATAAAACTCTAAACTGTCTCATTCTCAGTTTTGGAAATAAATGGAAACCCTATAATGCTAGAATAGATTCCTTGATTCTAACATAAACCCGCCTCATAAATTTTATTTTTCTTTTGTCGATAGGTAAAACTTGGTATTTTATTCTCAATTTTACTTTCAATTTGCATCAAAACTCTCTTGTGTTTTCTCTTGGGAAAAGGTTTTTAAACTTAAATTCCAATTCTAATTTTAATTTAATATTAATCATAGTCACTGTTATTAAACTTATGAAACAAAATGTATCAAATAACAATTTAATTTTCTAAGGTAACAGTTTCCTGAGATTTGATAGTCAATAGACTCTATATTAGAAACTGCCTGTTTACCAGCCACATCTCTTTTTCCTTGCTAACTAAACCATCATTTTCTTCAGTTTTTCCTGAGCTAAAAGGTAGTGTAGACTCCTCCCAGCTACAGAGGTAAATCTTAATTAGTCTAAGCCAGTAATGGCAAGTCCATTACCCTTACTGATAGTTGATTTGGGCATATGTATATAAAATATTTATCAAAAATGAGATGTGTCTACCATCTCCCCTCTGATATAGTCTGCTAGCAGTCCTTGATGAAGTCCTTACACCACCAAATTAAACAATTCTGGAAATGATAAGCCCCTAATCTTGTTGTGAAACAATCAGTGCTTTCATTGCTTAAGTCATTCCAGTTTGGGTCTTTGGCAATGTGTTGCTGTAATATATCCTAACTGACTTATATAAAGTATTTAATCTGCCTAGCTTTAAGTTTTATATTATTATTACTATTTTAAATATGAGAAAATTGAGTTTAAAAAGGTTAGATACCATTCTCAAATTTACAGAATTACAAGATAGAGTTAGAATAAAATTGTAAAGATCAGGGTATTTACACCTCTATTATGTTATCTCCAATTACATCAAAAAATACCCTGCTCACCATCACTGACCCCCAAATTGTGTACCCAGCATACACAAAAATGGGACGTTCTTCATAAGACTAAATGCAACACGTATCATTTTTATTCCCATGCTAAGGCTCATCAAGGCAATCAGAATCTGCACAACCTAGAAATGATGAAAGCAAAAACTGATTATCCACCACAAAAATGGTGCTTATGCCACTCCCTTTCCAATCACTAAGCTATCCTTATTCTTTTTCATTTGATATAGTCATATGACCTTGATATTCTGTTGTCACTCTTTTTTTCACATAAAGAACCATAAATATTATCTTACCAATATTATCTCTCAGGATCTCTACCACTGTCAATCATTTCACGGTTAAAAGGAGTATGCCAGAACCAGCCCAGAGGTGCTTTTCTGATACCTAGGATGCTACTTCTACCGCAATTGTTTCTATCTTTTGTCACACACTCAGAGAAAAGTGGCCAAGGAATTAGAAAGCAATTATTGTAGCAAGGGGAAGTAACCTGAAGAAAAAGGAGTGTATACGAGGGAAGAAAAAAGGAAGAGCAAATCTGATATTTTCTTGACGTCTGGGGCCTGAGGACATGAACATGAGTAAACAGCGTTCTTAAAACAGGAGAGCTGGAGTACAATTATCTCATGGCATTAAAAATGGGTCAAAAAATTAAAACAACTTATCAAAATTTATGGGATGTAGTGAAAGCAGTGCTTAGAAAAAATTTATAACACTGAATGAATATATTAGAAAATAATGATCAAAATCAATCACCTGAGAGTCTACCTTAAGAAACCAGAAAAAGAAAAGCAAATTAAACTCCAAGCAAGCAGAAGAAAAAAAAGTAATAGTAATTAGAGCAGAAATCATAAAATTAAAAACAGAAAATTAATAGACAAACAATGAAATCCAATTTTTTTTTAAAAAAGAAAAATACATAAATAAAATCAATAAGCCTTTAGCCAGTCTACGAGAAAGAGAGAGAGGACACAAATTACTCATAAGTGAAAGGGGGAATATCACTGCAGTTCCCATAGAAACTAAAAGGATAATAAAATAATGCTACGAACAATTCTGTGCCCACAATTTGATAACCTTGAGCCAATGAATTCCTCCTTAAAGACAATTTGTCAAAACTCACACAAGAAGAAATAGGCACTCTGAATAAGCCTATAATTATTAAATAAATGAAATAAATAATTAATTAATTTTCAAAACAGAAAGCACCAGGCCTGGAAAGGTTTGGAATTCTACCAAATACTTAAAAATGAAATTATACCAATTCTTTACAGAAAACAGAAAAAGAGGAAATACTCCCTAACTCATTCTATGGAGCTAGCACTATTATCTACCAAAAAAAAAAAAAAAGTCAAAAACATTACAAGAAAAGAAAACTGCAGACCAATATCTCTGGTGAACAAAGATGCAAAAATTCCCAACAAAACATATGCAAACTAAATCTAATAGTGTATCAAGAGAATTATATACCATAACCATATGGGATTTATCCCAGATATGCAAGGCTGACTAGACATTCAAAAATCAATGAATGTAACTAATGACATCAACAAGCTAAAAGGAAGAAAAATCACATGATTATATCAACAGATGCAGGAAAAATATTGAACAAAATCCAATGCCTGTTTATTATAAAAACGTTTGAAAAACTATTAATAGAAGAGAACTTGTTTAGGTTGATAAAGAATATTTATTAATAAAACTACAGCTAACTTCATACTTAATGGAGAAATTCAAAGCTTTCTCACTAAGATCAGGAACAAGGCAGGGATAAGCCCGTCACTACTCCTTTTACCATTTACTGGAAGTCATAGCTGAAATGGTAAGACAAGAAAAGGAAATAAAAGTATACAATTGGTAAGGAAAAAAATAAAACTGCTTTTATTCACAGATGACATAATTGTCTGTGTAGAATATCTGAAAGAATCAACCAAAAACTCCTGGAATTAACAAATGATTATATTAAGGTTGTAGGATACAAGCTTAATACACAAGAGTCAATTACTTTCTTATGTACTTATAGTAAATAAGTGAAATTTGAAATTTAAATTAGCACCCCTAAAAATTAAATATTTAGGTATTGGTATTTGGTGTTTGTTAGGCATAAATCTAACAAACTATGTACAAAATCTATAAGAAAAACTTAAAAAAAATAAGTTGAATAACTAAATAAATGGAGAGATATTCCATGTCCATGGAAAGGAAGACTCAACATTGTCAAGACGTCAGTTCTTCCCAATTTAATCTGTAGATTTAATGCAATCTACCTCAAAATATTAGCAAACTATTTGTGTATGTTGATAAACTGACTCTAAAGTTTATAGGGAAAGGCAAAAGACTTAGAATAGCAAAAAGAATCTTGAAGGAGTTGTAGGAGTAACACTACCCAACTTTAGGACAAACTCTAAAGTGATAGTAATCAGGACTGTGTGATATTGGCAAAGAAATAGACAAATAGATCAAGGGAATAGAATAGAAAGCCTAGAAATAGACACAGAAGTATAGTCAAGTGATCTTTGATAAAGAGCTAAGGTAATACAATTAGAATAGTCTTTCCAAAAAAAAAATACTACTTAAAAAACTGGACCTCCATAGGCAAAAATTGAACTTAGACACATACCTTGTATCCTTCACAAAAATTAACTCAAAGTAAATCACAGACCCAAATGTTAAACTCAAAACTCTGAAACTCTTAACAGATGATGTACGCCAACATCTAGATAACCTTGGTTTTGGTGATGAGTTTGTCATTACAATACCAAAGGCACAACCCATGAAATACAGAATTAATCATCTTGATTTTATTAAAATTAAAAAATTCTGCTCTGCAGAAGACACTGTCAGGACATGAAAAGATAAACCACAGAGTGACAGAAGATATTTGCAAAAAACATACCTGACAAAGGATTGTTATTCAACATATACAATGAACTTCAAACTCAACGTTAAGAATACTAACATCCCAGTTAAAAAAAAAATGTGCCAAAAACTTTAATAAGACACCTCAAGAAAGAAGATATGGAGATGGTAAATAAACATATAAAAAGATGCTCCACATCTTATGTCACCAGGGAAATGAAAATTAAAATGGTAATGAGATTGGACTACACACCTATTAGAATGGTAAAAAATCCAGAACATTGAGGAAATCAAATGCTGGCAATTATGTAGAACAGCGGGAACTCTCCTTCATTGCTGACTGAAATCTTCAAAATTGCAAAGTAACAGGGAAGACAGTTTGGCAGTTTCTTACAAAACTAAACATACTCTTACAATACAATATAGTAATCATACTTACCCGAATAAGTTGAAAACTTATGTCCACACAAAACCTGCACACAGATATTTATAGCAACGTTACTCCTAATTGCCAAAGTTTGGAAGCCATCAAGATGTCCTTCCGTAGGTGAATGCATAAACAAACTGTGGTACCTCTAGACAATGAAATATTATTCAGTACTAAAAATAAATGAGCTATTAAGCCATAAGAAAACATAGAGGAAATTTAAATGCATGTTATTAGGTGAAGGAAGGCAGTCTTTAAAAACTACCTAATTTATAATGTTAACTGTATGACTTTCTGGAAAAGGCAAACTATGAAGACGATAGAAGATTAGTGATTGCCAGGGATTGGTGGGATACTGTATGATACTATAAAGGTAGATTCATATCACTATGCCTTTGTTAAAGCCCATAGAACACACAACACAGAGAATGAACCCCATTGTGATTTGTGTACTTTGAGTAATGATGTGTCAACATAGGTTCATCAGTTGGAACAAATGTCCCACTCTGGTAGGGAAAGTTGATAATTAAAAAGCTATGCATGTGTCGGGGCAAGGGGCATATGGGATATACCTGTACTTTGCTCTCAATTGTTCTTTAAGCCTAAAACTGCTCTAAAACATACAGTATATTTTAAAATAATTATCCATACATTAAAAAATTGAACCTAGTATGTGCCAACATAAATAACATATTTTATGAGAAGTAACTATATTTCTCTCCAAAAAAAATGAATAATGCAAAAAAAGAGAAGGAATCCAAAGAATCCACAGTGACATTTTCTCAGTGGTTTGAAGCTTGGGCTAGTGATAAACCTATATTTAATGTTCTTTCACCTTCCCTAACCTGTCACTCTTTTAATTCTATATTGTTTTTAGACACGTTCGCCTGAGACTCCAGATGGAAATGCTCAGAGAATAGCAGATTTTTCATCCTCTGAGCAGTAGGCTAAGAAAAGCTGCAAGAAAGAAAGAGTAGCAATATACATCTATCAGCTGTCAGGAAGGCCTGTGGAGGGGGAGTCAGCTAGTGGACAGGTGGGCCTTTTCTTTTGACGTTCTTCTATACTGAAGTTAAATATAATTATCATGGCTGACCCACAACCCTAGAATAGATCTGAAGTCAATATATTTTAAATATAATTAATTTGGAAGCAGGATGTGATAGAATATTATATATTTTTTCAAAGAAACGGCCTGAAATTAAATACTGATGTTGCTAGGGCTGGTTGATGTATTATGAGGCTAGCAGGACAGTGTATTGGGCATTAGCTCTGATCAAACATGAGTTTACAACACTATTGGTCTTCTCTCAGATTTGCAATTGACTTACCCCAAGGACTTTGGGTTTCCTCTTGAAGAACTTCTCTTGCAATCCTTTACACAGATATGAATGTATGACATCTATGTTTCCCAGCTGGGGCACATCAGGGCCAGCCCCTGGAGTGGTCTGTTCCATTCCTTGCATGGTTGTCATGGCAGCAGAAAAGGTGCTACAATAAGAAATGTAATTTAGGATGAGGTCCTGGAAATGACAAAAGAAAGTCTTGACACTTTGGGGCAGATTCCTCCCTAAGGACAAAACCTGGTCTACATTCCCCTCCAATATTATAACAGTTGTTAGATCTAGGGAAGTGGAAGAGGCAACACATTAAGTGGGGGGTGGAGAGAGAGAGAGAGAGACTTAAATGTTATATGATATCAATAATACGCTAGGAGAGAGGACATGTTGACAGAAGTGAGGTAAATTAGAGAAATTTCTTCAACTTCAAATCCCAAGTCTGCTCAGATTTTATTTCTATCCCTTTTAATGCCTAGTCCCTTGATTACAGCCACTTCCCCATGAAGGATTACTTTTATAATAGTAATAAGCTACACAAATTCATCTGCCTTCCAATTTATTGTACAGTATTGTATAGTTCCTCCTTTTATAACCAAAGCATAGCTAAATTCTCAGGGCTGAAAATCTTCCCATGTAACCTTGTATTTTGTCCCATAAGCTCTGAACTCTGGGAATGAAACTTATGGCTCTGAGTCATATTCTTGGCACCACAAATTTAAATCTCTTTTCCTGTTACAGTGCTTTAAATTCTAATTTGCTGGTGCATAGCAAGAATACATAAAGCCATTTTTTGAAATTCCAAGCACAAAGATATTACTTTTATGCCTCTGTCTCTCCTCAGTATAATGATTCCAACCAAGTAATGTGGAGATAGGCTAAAGCCACATGGAAATTTTTACCTATGTATTTGAATTGATATTCAGATGTTTCATGGCCCACTTCCATAAAATTTTAGGGAAGTGAAGCTTGCTAATATCCTTCAAGTCATAGTTGATTTCAATGGAGCATATTTGCTAAAAAGTCTCAGGTTTGGAGATGTGTGCCCGTTTATTGGTAACATAAATGAAAAAAAGTTATTGTAGTCCAAATTTGCTATGTACAGAAAAAATTCAGATTTCTGTGGAAATAATTGTCATCGTGTATTTATCTTTGATAGATCAATGAAAACACATTATTAGCTATCTAGCAATAAAATTGATTAAAGTTGGGAGAAGGAGGGTGAATTTCAGAGAAAGCTAGAGGGGAAAAGTTAAAATGAAAATAAAAGATTAATCATTTAGAGCATTAATTTTAGTAATGTATACATTCAAAATTATGAAAAGCAGTAAAATAAAAAGTACAAAATTACAAATTATAAAATAAGAAGTTAAGTATTTTTAAAAGAAAGATAAATATAATTAATAATTAATAAGAAATATATAATGTAAATGTGATTGAAGTAGTTAAGATAAGGACTTAAATGTAAGAATGTAACCAAAAAGTCAATGTTCTTATTCTTATCTCATCTAGAAAAGTTCCAAAAACAATTTGGACAAACAGAATTAGAACTCCATTTTGTTATGAAAGTGGGAAACAACGAAAATCTCTATAAGTCAGGTGAAATGAGTGTTAAAAACAAAGATTGCATAAGGATAAATTTGGGGGAAAATGTAGAAAAAGTATCAAAGAAACAGGACACTATGGCCACAGATTTCAGATTATACTTATCAAAGATAAGAGTCTCCTTGAGGTGTACAGCATAAATTATTGATCATAATCCTAGAAATTAAATGCATCAGCTGATACCTATCACTTTCCTGGAGAATTATAGTTCTGAGAACTATCAAAGTTAGTAGTAAAGGAGAAATCCCAACAAAAAGACATGCTTAGAAAGCAGTTAGTCTCTGAATAAGTCTTACATTGGATTCCATAAAGAAGGAAGTAGATATGCTTGATACAAACCTCCAAGAAGTCCCACAGATTAGGAGCATCTGGATATTTATCACATACAGAATATGTAAAAAGTATGGATAATTTATTCAATTGAAAATGAAATCACAAAAATGAAAAGTTAAAGATAAAGTGCAAAAAGTGACACAATATGTTTGCAACATGGTCTCAAACAAATTTCAAATATAAAATAATGTTGACAGAAAAAATTTTGCCAGTGTGTTAAATAACAAGGAATAGCTGAAAATAGAATTAGTCAACTGGAAAAAAATTGAAGAAATCACCAAGAATTCTACATAAAAACAAGAAAATGATCACAATAGAAGAAAGGTTAAAAGATTAGAAGTTGAGAATTAAAAGGTCTATAATATGTCTTATCAGAATTCTAGAGAATGTCAGCAAGATGGCCAATTAGAAGTTACTAACCTCATCGCCATCAACACACACACACACACACACCAAAAATGAATAAACAACTACATTTCAACCAAAATAACTAAAGAAGAGCTCCAGAAAACAGCAAAGGAGTAGCAGAAATCTTGTAGAGCACAGAAACCCAGAATGGCTGTAGGAAGAAGGAGAGAAAACACCTTTCTTCCATCACCCCTTCCCCCAGTTAGAACCAGCTCTGAGTCAGCAGGGCCTTCTTCCTACAGGGAAAAGGTTAGTGACAGGATCCCAGCAGCTCCCATCACCACCATAGACACCTGCAGTCTTACTACTGGAGACACATAGAGTCTTCACAGGCTCTGAGCTCAGCTGACAGAGCTACCTGAAGTCCACATGTCTGTTCTATCCCAGAGGAGGAGCTGACACTGTGCCCTGGCCCCCATGGCCTGAGTTGCTACTGTGCTGCCCCTTCTTGGAACTGAATCACTGGCTAGAGTGCATTCTGCTTCAGGAGTGAGTAGCCATTGCACCCCTCCATCTCTGAGACTTAACCACCACTACACTATGCACACGCGGAAGCCATACCTGAGCCAAACTGCTGCTATCTACTCTCTACTCCCTGAGGCCAGGCTCCCATGGAACTGCTCCATGCCCCCATCTTAGTCACTGGTGCACCCTGCCCCTCCAAACTCAAGTTGAAACTGTGCTCCACTCTCTGGGCACCCATAGCTTTGATTGAGCTATGTCACCCCACCATCCAGGCAAAATAGCTCCAGTGCCCCACCTCCCTGGAACTGACCAGTCCCCTGGAGTCCAAGCTTCTGAGAAACCCTGACTCCCCAGGGGGTCATTTCTGCACTGCTCCAAGAAACCCAAGGAAAAAGCTACAGACAGGCCTAGTCATTCCTGAGGCCTTGCTGCTGCTACATCCAGCCTTACACAGCCTGGCATATTGCCATGCCCCATCATCCCAGGGTCTAGAGTTACCACTATGTAGCACTCCATCCCCCAGGGTTGGAATTGCTGCTATGCCCGATTGTCTCTGGAACCAAAATTTCAACAGTAACCTGCTCCCCAGAGCTCAAGCCTCCAAAGCACCCCTCTTTCCCTGGAGCCTTGATGATGTTGTGCACTGACCCCAGAATCAGTCTCAATTCCATCCCTGCTCCATGGGCTTGAGTTACTGAGGTGTGCTTTAGAGTTACAGCCTTAGCTTTGTGGGTAACCTGCATCCACCCACAACTGGGTGAGTGAACCTGTGCCATATGCCACAGCAGTTTTGCAAGACCCTGAGCCTAGGACCTCAGCTCGCACTGCCACATTGCCTGGAATACCTGTGCCTGGAAGGCACAAGCTGTAAACCTTGGTGGAATCCATGTGTACAGGCTCACAGACTGCAAGAGATGTAGGGGCATGGCTTTCTCCACCTAGGATCAAAGAATATCACATATAGCTATGGGAGTGGAGCCACTTCTAAGAGCCTCTATTAGGGCAAAGCTGAGTGGGAATGCGGAGTCAGAGCCAACACAGGGAGTCCCAATTAGGGATATGCCTAGTGGAGCCATGGGAGTGGGGCTACCTTTGAGATCTCAGAACTATAGGGCCACTAGCATGCAACTCCAACCTAACAGAGCTGAAGCACGGACTGAGTCCAGCAAAGATATGGGAGCAGGGTCATGTCTGAGGGCCCCAATCAGCACTCCCAGGATTCAGGACATGGAGTCAAAGGAAATTATTCTCCAGATTTAAAACATAATTCTGTTTTCTCTGTTGGATTTTGGACTCACTTGAAACCAGTTATGCCTTTTTCTTGCCTGGCTCTCTCTTTTGAACTGAGACAGTCTATTCTATACCTATCTCACCATTATATTTTGGAAACAAATCACTGGTTTTGATTTCACAGGCTCACAGCTGGAAACATTTGCCTCCAGATAAGTCACACCTTGAATCTCATCCATATCTGCTTCTGATGACTCTGGACTTAGAACTTTAGACTTGATGCTAGAATGGGTAAAAACTTTTGAGGCTATTGAGACAGAATTATTGTATTTTGTATGTGAGAAGAACATGAGTTTTGGAGGGTCGTGGATGAAATGCTATGGTTTCACTGTCCCCTCTAAAACTCATGTGAAAACTTAATTGCCATTGTAACAGTTTTAAGAGGTGTGACCTTCCAGAGGTAATTACATCCAGAGACCTTCATCCTCGTGAATGGATAAATGTCATTATCATGGGAGAGGGTTTGCTATGGCAGGAGTGGACTCCTGATAAAGAATAAATTTGGCCCCATCTCTCTCTCTTTGCTTTGTGCACTCACTTCCATCTTTTTCCATGGGATCACCCTCACCACAGGTTTATGTCATACATGCCCTTAGACTTTCCAGCCTCTAGAGCTATAAGAACTATAGAACTGCAGCAGATACATGAAAGATAAAAAAAATTAAAAGCGGACTTTGGGCTTCCTGCCTTCCAAATAGCCCCCACTGCAGCTGTTCACACCTTCACTTCCTCTTTCAAAGGTGAGAAGACTCCTACATCATCACCAGCCTGTATTTTTCTCTCCTCTATGGCTTTTGTTTGTTTGCTTGTTTTGATGGTTGTATATTCAAAGTCCTCCAGGCTCTGTCTGGTCAGAACTCACACATCCTCTCCTTGCCCAACAAAGCCTGGCCTTGTGGGGAAAGCTTGGCTTTCCAGACAGGCAGCATTTCAACTCCCTTTATCTTCTGGGCTGTATCCACTCTGCCCTGGAGGCAGTAAATGGGGGAATTGGTGAAGGAGTCAAAGGAATGACTAACACCCCAGCCTCGCCGGCTGCTCTCACTGCCACAGAGCAGGGACGGAGCAGGCGACTGGACGCACGAAGCATTCCTGCTGAGTGAAGTCCCAGGGATGTTGGGGCCTGCAGCCCAGACAAAGGAGCCCTAGAGATTCGGAGGGAGAGAAATAAGTTGTCATTGACCTGTAGTGTGGGCATGTTAAAGGCTGAGGAGGCTCCGGACTTTGCACCCAAGACTGTGTGGTAGATAGACCTCCCTCTCCCCTCTCCCCTCTTTCCACGGTCTCCCTCTGATGCCGAGCCGAAGCTGGATGGTACTACTGCCATCTCAGCTCACTGCAACCTCCCTGCCTGATTCTCCTGCCTCAGCCTGCCGAGTGCCTGCGATTGCAGGCGCGCGCTGCCACGCCTGACTGGTTTTCGTATTTTTTTGGTGGAGATGGGGTTTCGATGTGTCGGCTGGGCTGGTCTCCAGCTCCTAACCGCGAGTGATCCGCCAGCCTAGGCCTCCCGAGGTGCCGGGATTGCAGACGGAGTCTCGTTAACTCAGTGCTCAATGGCGCCCAGGCTGGAGTGCAGTGGCGTGATCTCGGCTCGCTACAACCACCTCCCAGCCGCCTGCCTTGGCCTCCCTAAGTGCCGAGATTGCAGCCTCTGCCTGGCAGCCACCCCGTCTGGGAAGTGAGGAGCGTCTCTGCCTGACTGCCCATCGTCTGGGATGTGAGGAGCCCCTCTGCCTGGCTGCCCAGTCTGGAAAGTAAGGAGCGTCTCTGCCCGGCCGCCATCCCATCTAGGAAGTGAGGAGCGCCTCTTCCCGGCCGCCATCACATCTGGGAAGTGAGGAGCGTCTTTGCCCGGCCGCCCATCGTCTGAGATGTGGGGAGCACCTCTGCCCTGCCGCCCCGTCCGGGATGTGAGGAGCGTCTCTGCCCGGCCGCCCTGTCTGAGAAGTGAGGAGACCCTCTGCCTGGCAACCACCCCGTCTGAGAAGTGAGGAGCCCCTCCGCCTGGCAGCCACCCCGTCTGAGAAGTGAGGAGCGTCCTCCCTCCTCGTCCGGGAGGGAGGTGGGGGGGTCAGCCCCCCGCCTGGCCAGCCACCCCGTCCAGGAGGCGAGGGGTGCCTCTGCCCGGCCGCCCCTACTGGGAAGTGAGGAGCCCCTCTGCCCGGCCAGCCACCGCGTCCGGGAGGGAGGTGGGGGGGTCAGCCCCCCGCCCGGCCAGCCGCCCCATCCGGGAGGGAGGTGGGGGGGTCAGCCCCCCGCCTGGCCAGCCGCCCCGTCCGGGAGGGAGGTGGGGGGATCAGCCCCCCGCCCGGCCAGCTGCCCTGTCCAGGAGGTGGGGGGCGCCTCTGCCCGGCCGCCCCTACTGGGAAGTGAGGAGCCCCTCTGCCCGGCCAGCCGCTCTGTCTGGGAGGGAGGTGGGGGGGGTCAGCCCCCCGCCCGGCCAGCCGCCCCGTCCGGGAGGGAGGTGGGGGGGTTAGCCCCCCGCCTGGCCAGCCGCCCCGTCCGGGAGGTGAGGGGCGCCTCTGCCCGGCCGCCCCTACTGGGAAGTGAGGAGCCCCTCTGCCCGGCCAGCCGCCCCATCCGGGAGGGAGGTGGGGGGGTCAGCCCCCCGCCCGGCCAGCCGCCCCGTCCGGGAGGGAGGTGGGGGGGTCAGCCCCCCGCCCGGCCAGCCACCCCGTCCGGGAGGGAGGTGGGGGGATCAGCCCCCCGCCCGGCCAGCCGCCCTGTCCAGGAGGTGAGGGGCGCCTCTGCCCGGCCGCCCCTACCGGGAAGTGAGGAGCCCCTCTGCCCGGCCAGCCGCCCCGTCCGGGAGGGAGGTGGGGGGGTCAGCCCCCCGCCTGGCCAGCCACCCCGTCGGGGAAGTGAGGGGCGCCTCTGCCCGGCCACCCCTACTGGGAAGTGAGGAGCCCCTCTGCCCGGCCAGCCGCCCTGTCCGGGAGGGAGGTGGGGGGTCAGCCCCCCGCCCGGCCAGCCGCCCCATCCGGGAGGTGAGGGGCACTTCTGCCCGGCCGCCCCTACTGGGAAGTGAGGAGCTCCTCTGCCCGGCCACCACCCCATCTGGGAGGTGTACTCAACAGCTCATTGAGAAGGGGCCATGAAGACAATGGCGGTTTTGTGGAATAGAAAGGGGGGAAAGGTGGGGAAAAGATTGAGAAATCGGATGGTTGCCGTGTCTGTGTAGAAAGAGGTAGACATGGGAGACTTTTCATTTTGTTCTGTACTAAGAAAAATTCTTCTGCCTTGGGATCCTGTTGATCTGTGACCTTACCCCCAACCCTGTGCTCTCTGAAACATGTGCTGTATCCACTCAGGGTTGAATGGATTAAGGGCGGTGCAAGATGTGCTTTGTTAAACAGATGCTTGAAGGCAGCATGTTCGTTAAGAGTCATCACCACTCCCTAATCTCAAGTACCCAGGGACACAAACACTGCGGAAGGCCGCAGGGTCCTCTGCCTAGGAAAACCAGAGAACTTTGTTCACTTGTTTATCTGCTGACCTTCCCTCCACTATTGTCCTGTGACCCTGCCAAATCCCCCTCTGTGAGAAACACCCAAGAATGATCAATAAAAAAGAAAAAAAAAAAAAGAAAAGATTTCCCAAAGTAAAAAAAAAAAAAAAAAAAAAGGCTGAGGAACTGGCAGTGTGGCATGTGGCAGGATTGCCAGGGTCACAGGATAGACAGTGATTTAGTTTCAGCAAAATATCATCCACCACGTTAATATTGCTAATATGAATTTAATTGGCAAAAAAAAAAAAAAATTAAAAGAGTACTTCATAAAATTACCTAACCGCAAAGGGAGACAAGAGATGAAGAAATAAACAAATATCTACAAAAACAACCCCCTCCCTACAAAATAACAAAATGGCACTACTAACTACTTACCTATTAATAATAACCTTAAATATAAAGGAATTAAATTCTTCAATCATAGAGTGGCTGAATTAAAAAAAAAACAAGATCTATATGCTATAAGAGTCTCACTTTAGCTTTAAGAAAAAACACAGGCTGAAAGTGAAGGGATGAAATACTCTATGCAAATAGTAGTCAAAGGAGAAGGATTGCCTATACTTAGATCAGATAAAATAAGCTTCTAATCAAAAACTGTCAAAAGAGGCAAAGAAGGTCGTCATTTAATGAGCGATTGAGCATACAGTGTAGGTAACAGAAGGCATTAATGACAAACTACCAGAAGTTTTTGAGACAGGGTCTCACTCTATCACCCAAGCTGGAGTGTAGTGGCGTTATCATGACTCACTGCAGCCTCGACCTCAGCCTCCAAAGTAGCTGGGATTACAGGTGCACACCAGCACACCCAGCTAATTTTTGTGCTTTTTGTAGAGACAGAGTTTTGCCATGTTGCCCAGGCTGTTCTCAAATTCACAGGGTCAAGCAATCTTCTTACCTCAGCCTCCCATAGTGCTTGGATTATAGGTGTGAGCCACAGTGACTGATCTTAAACCTCCAGATTTTTAACACGGACAAAGTAATTAATTGTTGGGCTTTCAACAGGGAAAGGACACTTGCAGTTTCATAGCCTTCTTAGGGTTCCTGTTCCCTTTAGATCTTCCCACTGTTGATTAGCGACTACTTGTAGGGTTGTGAAATAATCTCCACATACTGTCCCTTGCACCACCTTACTTTTTTGAAAGAGAAATTTTGAGGAAGACTGGATATCTTCTATTTAGGTATTCAAATGTTTGAAATAAATTGTCTCCCTTCCGGGACAAGTTGGTAAATGAGTCAAACTATGGACTTTTTTGTAATGACTTTAAGCCCAGAGGAGGACAATTCTCCCAAGTTTAACAAAATTGGAGGGTATGTATTAAATTTAAGACCAAAAATAAGGCCTGCTATTTTATTTTATCTCTTTGCTCCATATCTAAAATTTGTGTTCTGCTCACAGGATGCTAAAGTCTACATATAGGTCTCAATATACCTAAATAGAAGGGTATTAGTTACATTTAGGTCTTACATTTTGGTTTTTGCTCCACTTTGAGCTGTTTTGTTTGGTGTAAGAAAGTGTCCAACTTCATTCTTTTGCATGTGAATCTGAAGTTGTTGAAACGTGATTTGCTAAACAGACTATTCTTTTCTCACTTAGTAGTTGTGTTATCCTTGTCAAAAATCAACTAGTCATAAATATAGAGGTTTATTTCTAGACTATTCTATTCCACCCCATTTTTATTTTTAGACAATTTTATTCAATTCTATTCCATTGTTCTATATGTCTGTGCTTATGCCAATACCACACTGTCTTAAAATTATAGCTTTGTAGTAAGTTTTGAATTGGAAAGTGTAAGTGCACCAAACTATTTTTCTTTTTCAAAATTGTTTGGACTATTCTGAGTCCCTTGTATTTCCATATGATTTTAGAATTAGCTTGCAAATTTCTGAATAAGGTTGCTTGAATTTTTTATAAAGATTGTGTTGAATCTGTAGGTCAATTTGAATAATATTACCATCTTACCAATATTAAGCCTTCCAGTTCCTGAATATGAGTTTTTTTCATTTGTTTAAATTTTCTTTAATTTCTTTTAACATTTTGTAGTATTCGGTGTACAAGTCTTGTGCTTATTTTGATAAATTTATTCCTGAGAATTTTGTTCTATTTGAAACTATTGTAAAGGAGATTGTTGTCTTAATTTCATTTTTAAATTCTTCAGTGCTAGCATATAGAACTCCAATTTATTTTTGTATGTATATATATTTAATTTAACTTTTATTTTAACTTCAGGGGTACATGTGCAGGTTGGTCATACAGGTATTGTGTCATAGGGTTTGATTTACAGATTATTTTATCATCCAGGTTTGTTTTTTGTTTTTTAAATTTTGAAACCGAGTCTTGCTCTGTCACCCAGGCTGGAGTGCAGTGGTGTGATCTCAGCTTACTACAACCTCCGCCTCCAGGGTTCAAGCAATTCTCCTGCCTCAGCCTCCCGAGTACCTGGGACTACAGGCATGCACCACCACGCCCGGCTAATTTTTGTATTTTTAGTAGAGATGGGTTTCACCATGTTGGCCAGGCTGGTCCTGAACTCCTGACCTCAGGTGATCCATCCACCCCAGCCTTCCAAAGTTCTGGGATTACAGGCATGAGCCACTGTGCCCAACCATATCACCCATGTTTTAAGCCTAGTACCTATAATTTATTTTTTCTGCTCCTCTCCCTTTTCCCAGCCTCCACCCTCTAATAAGCCCCAGTGTGTGTTGTTCCCCTTTATGTGCCCATGTGTTCTCATCATCTAGCTCCACTTATAAGTGAGAACATGCAGTATTTGGTTTTCTGTTCCCGTGTTAGTTTACTAAGGATAATGGCCTCCAGCTCTATCCACGTTCCTGCAATGAACATGATCTTGTTCTTTTTTTATGGCTGCATAGCATTTCATGGTGTATATGTACCACATTTTCTTTATCCAGCCTACTATTGATGGGCATTTAAGTTGATTCCATGTCTTTGCTACTGTGAATAGTGCAGCAATGAACATATGTGTGCGTGTGTCTTTAAAATAGAATGATTTCTATTCCTTTGGGTATATACCCACAGTGGGATTGATGGGTTGACTGGTATTTCTGTTTTTAGGTTTTTGAGGAATCACCACAGTGTTCCACAGTGGTTGAACTAATTTACACTCACACCAACAGTGTATTAATATTTCTTTTTCTCCACAACCTCGTTAGTATCTGTTATTTTTATTTTTTTGACTTTTTGTTAATAGTCATTCTGATTGGTGTAAGGGGGCATTTCATTATGGTTTTCACTTGTATTTCTCTAATGATCAGTGATGTGGAGTATTTTTTCATATGACTGTTGGCCGCATGTACATCTCATTTTGAAATGTCTGTTCATTTGTATATATTATTTGTATCCTTCGAGTTTGCTTAACTCATTCATTAATTCTAATAGCTTTTTATTTGGTGGGGGAGTGATTCCATTCTATTCGTCATTGGATGAGTATTTTTATCATAAAAAGTATTGGATTTTGTTAATTTTTTAATCTATTGAGGCATTCATGTGCCTTTTTGTGGCTTTTGTCTTTTATTCTATTAATGCATTATATAACACTGATTTTTTGAATGCTAAATTTTATATTCTTGAGATTAATCTGACTTTGTCCTCATATATAATCTTTTTTACATGTTGCTGAATTCTGCTTGCTAATATTTTTTGAGTATTTGTTTCTGTATTCATGAGTGACATTCATATGTAGTTTTGTTCGCTTGTTGTCTTTTCTTGATTTTGGTGTCAAAATAATACTAGTCTTATGTAATAAGTTTGGAATTGTTCCCTTCTCTTTTAGTTTTTGATGGAAGGGTATTAATTCTTTTTAAAATGTTTAGTAAAATTCACCAGTGAAATCACAGGAACCTGGGCTTTCCTTTATAAAAGTTTTTTTAAATTCCTCATTTAATCTCTTATTACAGATCTATTCAGATTTTGTATTTCTTTTTATTTTTGTATTTCTTCTTCAGTCAGTTTTAGTAGCATCTTCATAAAAATTTGACCATTTCATATGTTATCTGATTTATTTGGATATAATTTTATAGTATCCCTTATAATCTCTTTAATTCTGTAAGTTTGGTAATTATGTTGCCTCCTTCATTCCTGATTTTAGTGATTTCTTCTTGTAATTTTTGTCATTCAGTATAGCTAAAGGTTTTTCAAATTTGTTGATCTTTGCAAGAATGAACTTTGGGTTTTGTTGATTTACTCTAATGTGTTTCTACTCTCTATTATTTTCACTCTAGTCTTTATTATTTCTTTTCTACAAGTTGTTTCCATTTAGTTTGCTCTTCTTTTTCCAGTTTATTAAGGTGGAAGATTAGATTATTGAGCCCTATAGATTCACATCAAAATTCTAACACAAGTACAAAGAAGTGTTTATACCACAGAAGAGCTAATAAATACCAAAGAGCTAATCCTACTGAAACTATTCCTAAAACATAAGGAGGATTCCTCCCTAACTGATTCTTTGCAAAATGTCAACCATGAACCAGTCTTACGACCGATCCCTTCCATTCCCAGATACATACAAAGAGAATTAAAAACATATGTCCACACAAAAACTTGTAAAATGAATTTTCCTAGCAGTATTACCTATAATAGTCAAAAGGTGCAAACAACCCAAATGTCCAACAACTGAGGAATGAATAAATGTGCAAATAAAAGAGTTCTTCTATTCGCCAGACTAGTGTAGTGGATCCTCTTAAGCAAACGAGTTCTGGAATTAAATTACCTGGATTTAAATTTTGGCCCTGCCACTCCTTACTCAAGTTAATTAATCTTGTGTTTCTGTGACTCTACCCTGTGAATAATACAGCGTATCTCGTAGAGAAATTTAATGATGAAATAGCACATGTAAACATTTAAACCAGTTCATGTCACTTAATAAATACTAACTACCTATTGACTATTATTATTGGTCTTCCTACTATCACTTACTCATTTCTGGCTTGAAGTATAAAACATAAATTTCCTCTAACACTTCCTACCACTCAAGGACATGCTAAAGAGGGGCTTTATTCCTGGCATGACCCTGCTCCAACCTGTCCTGTCTTGGGGGAAGTGAAAAAGCAAAGAGGAGGGGTCTATATAACTGGTGAGAGCATGTTATTCATGGTACCGTGTTGTCAGAGGTTGACTCTTCCTCTCTTTTGCAGTTTGTCTCAAAGATTGGTCAGAAGAGTCAGGGTTGTGCTTGTTTTTGCTCTCATGGACTAGTTAGATACAAGACTATGTAGAGGTGGGCCAAGAGGCCCTCCTCTTCCTCTTGTAATCTCTGTTCTAATGATAATGGAGTTTATGAGGTGACTTACATTTACATTTTATTGAGTAGGTATAATCAAACCTATAAGTAGACTTCAGCATCCCCTGAACAGAATACAAAATTTAGATTTGGAGCAAACGAATAAAATAAAATAGCAGGCCTTATTTTTGGTCTTAAACTGAATCCATACCCTCAAATTTTGCTGAACTTGAGAGAATTGTCCCCCTCTGGGGTTAATTTTGAAGTCATTATAATAAAGCCCATAATTTGATCATTTATCAAATTGTTCCAGCATAGAGAAGAAGTAATTTTTATTTCAAACATTAGAAGACCAAAGTAGAAGATATTCAGTCTTCCTCAAAATTTATCTTTCAGATAAAGGAAGGTGGCACAAGGAATATTATGTGATTACTTCAGAACACTACAAGCAGTCCCTAATCAAGAGAGGCAAGAGCTAAAGGTAACAGGAACGCTAAGAGGGCTATGCGACTGCAAATGTCCTTTCTTGGTAGAAGGCCCAACAATTAGCTCAGTTGTCTGTGTTAAATGTCTGGTAGTTTGTCATTGATACCTTCTGTTACATACCTTCTATGCTCCATCAATCATATTCTAATCCTACGCAACCATTTTTTAACTCTGTATTTCTCCCATCTCCTCATGCCAAGCCATCATCCTATTTTTATCAGGAGTATTGCTTACAGCCTCTGAATGTTCCCCAGTGTCCATTTGTGGCCTTGGATGTTCAACCCACCCCTGACTTTGTAGCCAAATGATCAAATGCAAAGACAACTGTGTCACCCTCCCCTTTAAAGTCCTTTCTTTGCATTTCACCACCTTTAGTATAAAGATAAAAATTTAATGTTGTTGATATTGCTGCTACTTCAACCCATATCTATTATCGTAGCCTTACCTTGAATTTCTCCTTTTTATTTTTTAAAGCCCCAAGTATATTTGACTTATTTAAGTTGTTCTAAAGTAATTTCATTCCTATATTGAGACATTTGCATATGTTGAGCCCGTTTGCAGGAATGTTCCACTCCCCCGGCCATGACCACCTTACAAGAATAGCAACAAACCCACCACAGCATCTAATCTTCTCACACACTAACAGTTTTGCATAGTTTCTGTCTTCTCTCAGACACCATTCTCCTACAGCCCCCATTTCCCGCATGTGGATTACTCAACCTCTAGTGGTAACTAAGGATTTAAGAAATCTATGTTATTTTCCTTTTACACCACAGAAACCAAAGTTATTTTGAAAGAAACTGAAGATAATTCTTCTTAGTCCATCTAAATGTGTACTTTTTATTTATTTATTTATTTACTTACTTACTTATTTATTTATTTTGAGGCGGAGTCTCGCTCTGTTGCCCAGGCTGGCGTGCAGTGGCGCGATCTCGGCTCACTGCAAGCTCCGCCTCCCGGGTTCACGCCATTCTCCTGCCTCAGCCTCCAGAGTAGCTGGGGCTACCGGCGCCTGCCACCACGCCTGGCTAATTTTTTTGTGTTTTTAGTAGAGAAGGGATTTCACCGTGTTAGCCAGGATGGTCTCGATCTTCTGACCTCGTGATCCACCCGCCTGGGCCTCCCAAAGTGCTGGAATTACAGGCGTGAGCCACCGCACCTGGCCTATTCTTTAATGTAAGGGAAACTCGGCCTCAATCTCTCACGCACACCTTCAGACTGAGAATTTAGGACATGTTGGGTCTGTCTTACCAAACACACTTGGTAGTTCTCCCTCTGTGTTTAGTGCCTCTCTGGTAAGGCTGTAAGCTTCCCGAGGGCCGAGCCATTATATCAAATTAAGGCTTATAATTGACTCTTATGATTTTCCACAATTCTTTGGTAACATAGGTCAGGTTCTGGTCATTCAAGGCTGGTGCTCTGTCTTTATAAGACATTCTTGACATAAATTTATATAACTGCCTCCTATCTTTACACCACAGAAATCCATGTGTTAATTATCTAGGGTAGATAAGGTCCCCAAGGAAAGAAAGCGTGTGTTTACAAGACTCCACTTCTCTACAATCAAAATATATATTTTTTAACTGCAGAGAATATTGGATACATATGAGGGAGGGACATTTCTTTCAGGTTGGAGAAGAATCTAAACCTTGGTTTTGCCACATCACCTATATGTATCAGGTTCTTGACAACTACAATGTCTTCCCCGCCCCTCCTCCCCACCCCAGATAAAGAGGTGGGGTAACCTAGACCACCCTTCCCTCTTCTATTGGCCCCAGTCTCCTTGTGGATCAGCAGCACCACCAGTCTCTTGTTTCCTCGTGTTTATGTCACCATCCCCCTTATGGGTCACAACACGAGAGAGCATGAGGAGAGTGGTATACACGGTCATCCCCTTTTTCTTGGCAGAGTTATCAAATAGATTAGAAACCCAAAATGAGGCCTGAATCTGGATGGTTTTTAGGAGGATGATGGGGATGCAGAAATGGTGGCATGGGAAGGGAAAAGGCCTGGACTAGGAACCAAGAATTCTGGGTTTTTTGCTCCTTGCCCTTTTGCTAACTTGTGTGATTCTGGGTACATTATTTCCCTTTTCTGGGTTTCATTTACTTCATCTGGGGAAAGATTACAATGACTACGACTGCTTACAAGCTTCTTTCTTATCCTAAGAATGCTAAAAGTCTACAAGATGTTTTTCATTTGCAGATTTTATCATGAGCCGCCTCAGTTTACTGCCTGGGTGCCACATGAATAGTGCCAAAGACCACTGGAGAACTACGTCAGGCCACAGCCCATCTAAATGTACAAGGCTGGGGACCCTGCCTGTGCCCTACTCCATGTACACCAAATTCTGCACGTGCTAGATCTTTTCTTAAGTCTTGAATTATAAAAATAACCAGTCAGAGACAAAGAATAAAGACCGTGGAAGAAGTGCATTCACAGTAGATGAGGTAATTAATCAAAGTTTAAAATGTTGCTTACAGTGTTTTGGTATCCTGAGAACTTACGGAACAAAAGTAACTAAAACAACTTCATCCAGCCTCCAGTGTCAGCCTTTAGGAGGCTTTTCTAACTCCCATCAACTGTAGCGAAGACTGTTCCTCAACCACCCACAACCCTCACCAAATGCACATTTGGTGCACTCAATCCACCCCAACCCTGACTACCAGCTTGGGTCATGGGAAGTGACCTCATTTTTTTTTCTCACTCCACTCCCAGAAAGCCTAAACCCAGGAAATGAAACAAACTATCAGTCCGAGAGCCTAGGAAGGCAAGTCCCTGGACCTACCTTTCTTCAGGCCTGCAATGTCTGCTGCAGGTCTGATGAGTGCAGGGCTCTGGGCAAGTTCCTCAAAGTTCTTTGTTCCAGACACAGTCAGCTTCCCCCACTCCACACCTCACTCAGTTTAAATCTGCATTCCTTTTCTAGTAGATGTTTGGAACCTTAAAGGATGTGTTGAGAACTTCTGAGACACAAAACTAGTTCCTCTTTTTTATCGGAAGCATTAACTGATTTTGCGTTCCCAATATGGGTGTGGACGTTTATTTTGAAATTTGCTGAAAAAGCAGTGGCTGCCTGATACAGTCTTTCCTATGAAAATAATAGTGCTAATTACTGTGGGTATCAGTGGTGGAGGATTTTCTGTTTGCCAGACTCTGCTCAAAGATTGTTATATACACAACTAAGTAAATGGTAATTTATAAATGCCCCCTTTCACAATTTCACACATTTCCACAGTACTCTTTTCTTCCCAGAGAACTACTGTTACTATTGTATTAGGTTGGTGAAAAAGTAATTGTGCCTTAATATACACAACTTAAATATCTTATTTTCATGATATTTCACCTTTGGAGGTTCAACATGAATAGCCATAAAATGGGAACAAGTTGGTTGTACAGCAATAATTAATACAACACCTTTCTAAGTCAAAGAAGCAGCTGGTATCATAGAACAAGCTGGTCTTTGACTAAGACAAACCCAATGGCAATCATTTCTTGTATGACCTTGTTAATCCCCTGAACCTGATTCATTTGTAAAATAAAATAATGCCTTCTTTACATGGAGGAAAGCAAAGTGGCATGCAATTTTCATTCACTCAGCATTTTCTTAGAGAAAAGCTACTATAAGCCAAGCAGAGTGCCATGTGCTTCAGATAAAATGGTGAAAAATGATTTTCGCTCAAGGATTTTATAGGCTACTTGACAATATAGACAAGTAAATAAATCACCCATTATAATCAGTTACCTGCAAGGTAAAGTGGCAATGCTGATGAATAAATAAATCATTACAACCCATTATAATCAGTGATCTGCAAGGTAAAATTGGGTATCCTGAGAGAGCTCATAGGAGAATCAAAGAACTCAACGTTGGGTAGGCAGAGGAGACTTCCTAGATAAAGGGACATCTAATTGGAGACCTGATGAATAAGCAAAAGACACACAAATGGAAGAAGGATGGAGCTAGGTAACATTATTATTCCCATTTTCCAGAAGATGGAACTGAAACTCAGAGATATTCATATAGCTGGTATAGATGAGATTGAAATCCAGTTTTGCCTAATCCCAAAAACTTTGTTGTCTATAATCTGAAATTATTTTAATTCTCAGAATTAAAATGGGTTATATTTCAGAAATATTGTCCTGGTTTTCATGTAAAGCAACAATAGGAATAAATAATACTGAAATCAGGGAGTTAGGGTTAAGAAAGAGGCAGTTCTCTAGGGAAGGGATGATGGTTACTGAACTACCTGTGATGCTAGTGAAGTTGGAGAGAATGAATGGATTTGAAAGATGTTTAGGAACGAGAAATGACAGTACTTGTTGATATAATGGATGTGTAAATCAGGAGAGAAAACAGGAAAGGATGGTGCTCAGATTCTGGGTTAGGAAACTGAATGAGTGATAGAGCCATTCAGTAAGGCAATAGACATGGACCAGGACAGAACAGCAGGAACAAAGAGTAAGACTTGGAGCATATTTAATTTGAATTGTGTGGGCACCTTCAAATAAGGTTCACAAAAGTTGGATAACTGGCAGGAGCTAGGGAATGAGAACATGGCTGTAGAGGTAAACCCAACAGCTCTTCACCCAGAGGGATGAGGTTACCCAGGCTTGTTGGAGGAGGCAGAAAAAATCAGACCCTTTTTGCTAGAGAATAGAAACAGTATTATCAGAAATAAGGGTTTCCAGAGGATGGCAAAAAGAGATTAAAGAAGATAACAGGCAAACTAAGAAAATGTGGCATTACAGAAGACAAAGGTACAGAGTTTCATGACTTTATAAGAGAGGTTGAAATTCTGGACTAAGAACAGATGTCAATCTTTCCTCCTCTTCCATATAGTGTGAAGTGAGATATTATTAGTGTTATTCTTAGCAGACAAGTGATTGAGGATTTATGGTGATATAAAGAACAATAAAATTGAAATTTGACAGAGAAACATAAATAGAATCACCCTACCTCTAAATAAGCATAGGACAAAACTAACTACTATACAAATAAAAGCAAATAAAAAAGAGCTCAAGTTCAGTGTCAAAACAACAAGCAGCAGAGTAGGTCAGAGCCCAGAGCAGTTGTTAATTAATTTTTAAAATTATATTGGAAAAGCGGGGTCAGTTGTTCCTCTGTCCCTCACGCAGGCATCACCTAACAAGGTAGTTTATCCCCAAACCAAAATATGAGAACTGTTTTATGAGCAAAAAACCAAACCAAAAAACTGTTTTATGGTTCTGCTCTAGACAAGTATATAGAATGTGAATGCCAGCTCTGAATAAAAAACAGGAAAGAGACAAGAATTAAGGTCTAAGCTTCCATTCACAGGGTATAAAGGAAAAGCAAAAAGCAGAGAATATTATGGAATTGATTCCCAAATGAAAGTCCTGCGCTCACTCTTTAGAGCTGGGATCCTGATGATGAAGACACAGAGGTCACCTTAGTCTGGAGAAGGAAGGGGCTTTCTCTCAACTACATCACAACCAATCTGTATGTATAACCTGGCTTTATGCCTCCTCTTCTCTCACAGTCACCAGATGTAAGCTATGGTAAGCAAGACCTACATTCCCTGACATGATAGGAGAAATTACCAAATGAAAGTGTAAATGAACACTGAATATTTAAGAAAATCAGTATCGTAAAACAGAGAAACCAAATACAACAAACAAATGAACAAACGAAAAGTGTTTTCTATTTTTTTGATTGAAGGTTCTATATGCCCCTTTATTGCATTATTTCTCCCTCTAATTTATTTTAGTACTTATAAAGTCTTTTATTGTGTGTTCTTGTAATCCTAAAAATTAAAGCATGTGTATTTGATTTATCAAATTCTAATAACATTTAGAACATTTATTTCCTCCAGGAAAGTCAATAGTGTGATGGTAGATTTAATCCCAAATATATAAATAAATATGTCATATGTAATAAAATACAAATATTTCAGATAAAATTTTAAAAGGTCAAAACTGAACTAATTACTGTTAAAAAGAAGTAAATTTTAATGCATGCAAAAACTGTAAAGTACAAGGATGAGAAATGATATATCGAGCAAACCTTAACCCAAAAAAAACTGATCAGAGAAAATTGACCTTAGAGCAAAATATGTTACTGATGAGCAAAGGGATTAATTTTTAATTATAAAAATACTACAATCTTCAGAAAGATGTAATCATTTTAAGTGTGTATATATTTAATAACAGAACCTCTAAATATACATAGCAAAAATTGACAACCCACAGAATATTAGATAATATTTTAATACATGTAATTAAGAAGGATATATATCCAGAATACACAAAAAACCAGGGAACATTCAGAGGCTGTAAGCAATACTCTTGATAAAAATAAGATGATGGCTTGGCTTGAGGAGGTGGGAGAAATACAGAGTTAAAAAATGGTTGTGTAGGATTAGAATACGATTGATGGAGCATAGAGGGTATGTAACAGAAGGTATCAATGACAAACTACCAGACATTTAACACAGACAATTGAGCTAACTGTTGGGCCTTCTACCAAGAAAGGACACTTGCAGTCCCATAGCCCTCCTAGGGTTCCTGTTTCCTTTAGCTCTTGCCTCTCTTGATTAGGGACTGTTGTAGGGTTCTGAAATAATCTCCACATAATATTCCTTGTGCCACCTTCCTACCCAGCATTTCCACTTCTGCCTGGACTTGGCCAGTAGCCATAGCCTACTCTTGTCCCAGAAAGCACCCAGACAAGAAGGACAGGCAATGCACCCACCCCCCGACACTGGTAGCCGGGCAGGCAATGCTTGCTAGAGCTTCCAGACCAGTAGTCCTTCTTATATGTGAACTCAGCCAGAAATTGCAGTCTTTAGGTGTGCCAGAGGGCGCAGCCTCCTGTAATCACAGAAAACACCCTGACAGCAGGGCAGGTGATGCAACCCAACCCTGCCACTGGTAGCCTGGTGGGCAATGCCTGCTAGAGTTCTGGCCTAGTGGTCCTACTTCTCTGTGAACTGAGCCAGCAGGTGCAGCCTCCTGTTTCCCTGGGAAGCATCCAGATGCCAGAGAGGGCAGTCCTACCCATTCCTACCACTGGTAGACAGGTGAGCCACATCTACTGGAGCTTCCAGCTCAGCAGTCCTACTTCTTTCTGCCTGAAATTACCAAGAAGTGCAGCCTTCTCTTGCCCCAGAAACACCCAGATGATAGGGTGGGTAACTCCACCAATCTTTGCCTTTTGTAACCAGACACCCCAGCTTATAGCCCAGTGGTCCTGTTTCTACCTAAACTCCATAGGTAGGGACAACACTGTGTTACCCTGGAAAGCATTCAGACAGCAGATTAGCGCTAAGCTGTAAGGCTACTATTTGTCCGCTAACTGTGGCCCCTGCCTAAGGGAGTTCTGTGGACCAGAATGCCCAACATAATAAATGTGAGCAGAGAGACAGTAATCAGGGAAGCCTCATCCAATACCCAGGAACCGACTAGAATCAAAGCCAGTCTACTGACTAGAATCAAAGCCAATCAACTAAACCCAACTTATACCACAATCAAACCCCCAAGGGCATCAAAGGCAATAAAAGAAAAAAAAAGCCCATCTAAAAGATAGCAACTTCAAAGATTGAAGGAACATCAGCACAAACAGATGACTGAGAGCTGTGCAAGAACTGGCAACTCAAAAAGCTAGAGTCTCTTCTTATCTCCAAATGACTCCACTAGTTCTCCAGCAATGGTTTTTAACCAGGCTGAAAGGCTGAAATGTCAGACGTAGAATACAGAACATGGATAGGAACAAAGATCATCAACAGCAGAAAGTCTACACCTAATCCAATGAATCTAAGGAATACAATAAAATAGTACAGTAGATAAAACATGAAATTGCTATTTTTAAGAAAGAACCAAACTGAACTGATGGAGCTAAAAACACTCATTTCATTAATTTCATAATCACGCGTAGTTTTTATCTATCTTATTTTTATTTCTTATCTGTCTTAAAAATCCACTTTATTGAGGTATAATTGGCATACAAAAAGCCGTATATATTTAATGTATACAACTTGATCATTTGGTAGATAAATATATACTCATGAAACCATCATCACTTTCTGTCCTTTTCTTCTGGAAAATTTAAAACACACACAAAAGTAGGGAGGTTAGTATAATGAATTACCATACATCCACCAGTCTGCTTCAACAATTATTGATAGTTTGCCAATGTTTTCTCATCTCTCTCCACCCTGCATATATTTGTAAGAGTATTTTAAAGTAAATCTCACATTTAATATCACCTCACTAGTTTATACCTTGGTATGGATCATTAACAGATGACACTTATTCCATAACATTTTCTAATATCATTATCACATTTTACAGCATTGTCAATAATTCCTTAGTATCATCGAATATAGAGTTCATATTCAAATTTTATTATTTTCTCATACATATTTGTTCATTTTCTTAAGTCAAGAACACCCCAGCCCCATCCACCCAAAGGCCAGACATTGCATTTTGTTGATATGTTTATTAAGTCTCCTTCAATCTATATTTTCCCCTTCCCACTCTTTTTTATTCACGTCATTTATCTATTAAAGAAACCATGTCACTTTTCCTATAGAATATCTACATTTCAGGTTTCTTATTTAAAAATTTCTTAATTTTTTTTATACTTTAAGTTCTGGGATAAATGTGCAGAAAGTGCAGGTTTGTTACATAGGTATACACGGTTACATAGGTGCCATGATGGTTTGCTGCACCCATCAACCTGTCATCTATATTAGGTATTTTTCCTAATATTATCCCTCCCCTAGCTCCCGACCCCCCAGCAGGCCCCTGTTGTGTGATATTCCCCTCCTTGTGTCTATGTGTTCTCATTGTTCAACTCCCACTTCTGAGTGAGAACATGCAGTGTTTGGTTTTCTGTTCCTATGTTTGTTTGCTGAGAATGATGGTTTCCAGCTTCATCCATGTCCCCGCAAAGGATATGAAGTCATCCTTTTTTATGGCTGCATAGTATTCCATGGTGTATATGTGCCGCATTTTCTTTATCCAGTCTATCATTGATAGGCATTTGGGTTGGTTCCAAGTCTTCGCTATTGTGAACAGTGCTGCAATAAACATACATGTGCATGTGTTTTTATAGTAGCATGATTTATAATCCTTTGGGTATATACCCAGTAATGGGATTGCTGGGTCAAATGGTATTTCTGGTTCTAGATCCTTGAGGAATTGCCACACTGTCTTCCACAATGGTTGAACTAATTTACACTCCCAGCAACAGTGTAAAGGCATTCCTATTTCTCCACATCCTTTCCAGCATCTGTTGTTTCCTGACTTTTTAATGATCACCATTCTAACTAGCATGAGATGGCATCTCACTGTGGTTTTGATTTGCATTTCTCTAATGATAAGTGATGAGGAGCTTTTTTTCATACGTTTGTTGGCCACATAAATGTCTTCTTTTGAGAAGTGTCGGTTCATATCCTTTGACCACTTTTTGATGGGGTTGTTTGTTTTTTCTTGTAAATTTGTTTAAGTTCTTTGTAGATTCTGGATATTAGCCCTTTGTCATATGCATAGATTGCAAAAATTTTCCCCCATTTGTAGGTTGCCTGTTCACTCTGATGATAGTTTCTTTTGCTGTGCAGAAGCTCTTTAGTTTAATTAGATCCAATTTGTTAATTTTGGCTTTTGTTGCCATTGCTTTTGGTGTTTTAGTCATGAAGTCTTTGACCATGCCTATGTCCTGAGTGGTATTACCGAGGTTTTCTTCTAGGGTTTTTATGGTTTTAGATCTTAGGTTTAAGTCTTTAATCTATCTTGAGTTAATTTTTGTATAAGGTGTAAGGAAGGGGTCCAGTTTCAGTTTTCTGCATACAGCTAGCCAGCTTTCCCAACACCATTTATTAAATAGGGAATCCTTTCCACATTGTTGTTTTTATCAGGTTTGTCAAAGATCAGATAGTTGTAGACATGTGGTGCTATTTCTGAGGTCTCTGTTCTGTTCCATTGGTCTAATATCTGTTTTGGTACCATACTGTAGCCTTGTAGCATAGTTTGAAGTCAGGCAGTGTGATGTCTCCAGCTTTGTTCCTTTTGCTTAGGATTGTCTTGGCTATATGGGCTCTTTTTTGGTTCCATATGAAATTTGGTAGTTTTTTCTAATTCTTTGAAGAAAGTCATTGGTAGCTTGATGGGGATAGTATTGAATCTATAAATTACTTTGGGCAGTATGGCCACTTTCACCATATTAATTCTTCCTATCCATGAGCATGAAATGTTTTTCCATTTGTTTGTGTCTTCTTTTATTTCCTTCAGCAGTGGTTTGTAGTTCTCCTTGAAGAGGTCCTTTACATCCCTTGTAAGTTATATTGCTTGGTATTTTATTCTCTTTGTAGCAATCATGAATGGGAGTTCAATCGTGATTTGGCTCTCTGTCTATTATTGGTCTATAGGAATTCTTGTGATTTTTGCACATTGATTTTGTATCCTGAGACTTTGCTGAATTTGCTTATCAGCTTAAGGAGATTTTGGGCTGAGACAATGGGGTTTTCTAAATATACAATCAGGTCATCTACAAACAGAGATAATTTGACTTCCTTTCTTCCCATTTGAATACCCTTTATTTCTTTCTCTTGTCTAACTGTGGTGAGAGAGGGCTTCCTTGTCTTGTGCTGGTTTTCAGAGGGAATGTTTCCAGCTTTTGCTCATTCAGTATGATATTGGCTGTGGGTTTGTCATAAATAGCTTTATTATTTTGAGATACATTTCATTAATACCTACTTTACTGAGAGTTTTTAGCATGAGGGGCTGTTGAATTTTGTTGAAGGCCGTTTCTGCATCTATTGAGATATTCCTGTGGTTTTTGTCATTGGTTCTGTTTATGTGATGAATTACATTTATTAAATTGCATATGTTGAACCAGCCTTACATCCCAGGGATGAAGCCGCCTTGATCGTGGTAGATAAGCTTTTTGATTCACTGCTGGATTCAGTTTGCCAGTATTTTATTGAGGATATTTGCATCGATGTTCATCAGGAATATTGGCCTGAAATTTTCTTTTTTTGCGTGTGTGTCTCTGCCAGATTTTGGTATCAGGATGATGCTGGCCTCATAAAATGAGTTAGAGAGGAGTCCTTCTTTTTCTTTTATTTGGAATAGTTTCAGAAAGAATGGTATCAGCTCCTCTTTGCACCTCTAGTAGAATTCGGCTGTGAATCCGTCTGGTCCTGGGCTTTTTTTACAACAATAACAAACTGTCATCTGCTTTTTATCACCTACTTGTAAGAAATTCTACACAATATTGATAACAGAATACTCCTCTCATGAAAAAAAAAGTTGATTTCAATTCTATCTGAATAATTACCTGCTTCAGAGGCTGCCCTTGGCATGACTCTGTGTCATCTGTTCTCTTCAGGCCTCAGAGGAAACTGAACAGAAAGCGACTCCTGCCTATGTCCTGTTGTGTATCTAGAGGGACAATTTAGCCTCCAGCTTTACACTGCCTCCAGAGCTCAATTACATAGAAAAACCCAACCTTCCTCAGGACACTTTGCTGCCATCTGCCGGGCAATTGTGAAAAGTACACAAAAAGTAGTTGGAGCCTCAGATTTGCCTAGCGTTCCCCCTGCACACTCACATGGGACGGTACTTTGTGTGTGCATGTGATTGTATAAATGCATGCACACTTAACTATCAGAAAGCATATGGACCATTTAGCATTATCTAAGCTATAAAGAGTTGAGATGCAAAATTTCCTTCCATATTACTTTTTTCTGTTGTCTAGCAAGAGTGGTACCCGAAAATCACTGGAGTGGTCTTGAGGATTTTAGGTGTCTCTGTGTGCAAGTGCTGGAAGGAGGAAATAAAGAAGGTGCCAGTATATGGAAGTGTAGAGAAGCTGTATCATTTAAGAAAGTGAGATAGGAAAAGATGTAAGAGGAAGAAAAAGAAGCTCAGAAGTCCTGATGAAATTACATTACACTGTGTCGGGCTTTGTTCTAAGTGCTGGATGTATATATTTTCTCATCCTGTGATCATGGAGTATTATTATGTTTAACTATCTCCATTCTGCAAACAGAGAAGGAGACACCAAAAAGTTATAAAAGTTGCTCAATATAATGTTTGTGTGTTTTAAGAAGTAAATAGGTTTCTGGAGGGAAAGTGCTCATACATCTGTCTGGTCTGCTGGGTTAGATGCCAGTGACCTCTCTGAGCCTATGCTGACCCTGAGTTTCAGATCCGTAAGGGCAGTGGCAATCTGTTGTGAAAGGGACTCATGTTAGTGCCGAGGTCAGTGGCCCTAAGCTCCAAGACCAGGCTTGCCCATGCCAGCAGCCTCTCTACTGTGGCTCTTGGGGCTGCAGCAAAAACAAATGCAGATGGGCAATAGTTATTTTCAGTGAGTGAACCTGGGGGCTTCCTTTGCTTCTGCCCTTATAAATAAAAATAAATTTTCCAAGCCAGCTGCAACTCTGCCATCAGCAGTTGCCCTGAAGACTGCAGTAGAATGTCACCAATGGGTCATTGCAGGAAACTGAAACTTAGGTCTTTGTTTCCAAAGTTTGGGAAATACTCATAGTGTCTGAACATGGGGTGAGAAGGGAAAGGAAAACTGGGTTGTTTATAACTGTTGGGAAACAAAAATGTGCTGTGTTTTTATGAGGTTTCTCTTCAGTTGCTTTTCATTTGTTTGAGAGGAAATCTACTGCTTGGTTAATATCAAGTATCTATTAGGCAGAAAGTTGCCCATACCACTGTTCTGGAGGGTGTAGTTCCTCTGTACTTTATGACTTGTGCATGACATTTTGTCCTGAAAAGAGTACTCATTGTTTGAGGGGCTACAGTGAAACACAAAGAAAAGAAGAAGACAGAAGGTCAAACAAGGGGAAAATATTTATATATATATTTGGCACTCAGGGACTTTTATAAATTGCTGAGCTGTATAAAAATGGTACATTAAGTAAAAATAAAACAACTTTGAGGTTCCTAGGAAACTTATATTTTCCTCTTTTTCTTTTTTTGGTATTCCTTCAGAAAGGATCAGCTTTATAAAAAGGTGAGATGATAAATGTTTCAGAATAACTTGTAATGTTTATATGCTAATCGTGAAACTTTATAAACATAGATAAAAGAGTAGAAAATGATAAAACACATATCTACATATCTTCCCCGAGATTCAGGTGACATGATCATTTTCTGTATTTAGATACATCGTTTTCCACCTTACAGAAATAAAATGCTGCAGGTAGCCCCAAAACTCTCCCTGTCTCCTCCTCCCCCTGCCTCCTTCCCCAGAGGTATTCACAGTTAGGAGGGAACTTCCTCTGTCTCTAGCCTCACATTTCCTTCCAGCAGAACTTCCTATAGAGAAACACACCTGTTTATTTCCTCTCCTTAACCTGATTCTCTTCAGGGAAGGAGGAATGCTGCACAAAGTTGCAGAGTTTGGAAGGAGGGCTTGGGCTTGTGTGGTTCAGCCCCTCTGTGTTTGGAAGGAGGGCTTGGGTTTGTGTGGCTCAGCCCCTCTGTGTTTCTTCATTTGTTTGGGAGACAGTCTTCCTACTAGACAGCATCATCACCTGCTCTTCCCTTCCCTTGCTAGGGTTTGGAGGTGCCTCTTCTTACAGAGGAGGCCTGGCATGACCCAGCTCTGCCAGTGACTGGTTTGGCACATTAATTGAATTTCATTTGGCCTTGAGTTGAAGGAATTCTTTTCTTATTTGCAAGTCACTCTAAAGAGAGGACTAGAAGAAAGGGGTATTGTGTATAGGCCCTAGTTCCCCAAAAAACCTATGTTCAGAGACTAGGAGCTTTGAAAAATATATTTAAAAAAGCACTTGGGGAGATTGATGCATCTGATAGCAGTAGGAGGTAGACAAATCCTAGGCAAACAGGGGCAGGTGTCTGGTGAACCCCATCTTCAAATCAAAGACAGTTTAAAGCCTGAAAGCCAAGCTACAAGTCCTGACAAATCCACAGACCAGATTGAGAACCTATCTTCCTGTTTGGCATGCTTTCCTCTGATTGATTCTTACCTTTCACCTGTTTTACATGTACCTACCCTTCCCTAATTGGTCTTTTACATTGTCATGCCCACCTTTGAGTGTTGCCTTTGTTTTAGCCTTTTTTGCATACTCACAAGCCAATCAGCACTCACTCTGCCATTCTGAGCCCATAAAAGCCCCAGACTCAGCCATACTTGGGAACTGCCCACCTCCGGGTGAGGGAGAACACCCAACTTTGGTTGGGGGACCACCCTTGCATCCCCTCTCTGCCAAGAGCTGTTCAGTCTCTCAATAAAATCCTCCTCCACTCTCCTCACCTTTCAATTATCAGCATAACCTCATTCTTCTGGGACGTGGGACAAGAACTCAGAACCCACCGAATGTGGGTACAAAGAAGGCCGTAACACTGTGGCCCTCTGCCCTATGACAGTGGTGGGAGCCACCCCATGCAATGAGAAGCAGTGGTGGGAACAAGCCAGCCCTGGAGCTGCAGGCTGGAGTGAGGCTATGGGACTGACAGAGCTGTTTACACACTACCATCCATCAAGCTGCAGACGGTGCGACTAAAATTGCTATTAGTGTGCTGCAACACCCCCTCTGGGGTTTCAGCATTGTGGACACTTCTGCCTGGGTGCCACCGTGTTCCCCTCATCTGGATGATGGAGTCCACTGTGGGAGTCACTTGTGACATGCCTGGTCAAGCCCTGCATGAAGCCTGCTCCTGTGTCAGTGCTTGGAACGGCTGGCCCGATCCCTCACTCTCTCACTTACACACCTCCTCCCACTAGGGGATGAGGGCACTGTTTTAGTGTACATGGGATCCATGCTGGAGTGCAAACCAGGCATGGCCTGGCAGGCTGAGTAGATGGGGCATCTCCTACAGTGAGCCCAGAACCGAGCAAGGCCTGGGTAGGGGCCATCACCAGCCAGAGGTCTCCAGCTGGCAAAGTGGTCAAGAAAAATCCTGTGTCACATCTGTGGTAGCCTTGATTGGGTGGTTTCAAGTCAACAATGAAGTCCAGTGTTGGTTCTACATTGGTAACACAGTAGTATGTCACTTAGGGGCGTCATGGGACACTGGGAGATGAGGTGGACAAGCCTTGTTTGAACAATGGATGCTTTTGGAACACTAAGAGTCTTGAAGACTCAATGAAAGGGGTATGTTAGGAAGACAAAAATGTCCAGACCAGTAAGAAAAAAAAAAAAAAAAGACAAAAGAAAGAGAAAAGAAAATAGAATATACTATAATCAATTAACGTCATCAATCTTACAACGTTACATCAACAGATATGGAACTGGATCCAATTAAGGAGCAGATGAATTGTTAGGAGCTCAGTCAAGCATTCCAAAATGTGGGAACACTTCAGAAGGATGCAGAATTCGAGGGTCACACATAAATCATGCAGAAACAAAATGCTGTGGATAAAAGAAACATTTCCATTTCTTTGAGGTACCACAGTATTTTAGGATGAAGCACCACACACAAGGCCTGAAAGATCAAAGGCTGAAGAGATGCTAGACTCTGGAGTGGAGCACATTGGTGGAGGGACTGGCTGTCCTGAGCCTCCAAGGGCCACCGGCTCCCTAGGCCTACATAGCAGCTTTGGTTCACCCTTTCTCTCAGAGCTGTTCTTTGGCTGAAATTACAATGAGGACAAGGGGAAAATTGTGCCTGTAAGGTTTGCTTTAGAAGCCTAAGTGATTCCATTGAAAGAAACAGTGGCCATAGCTACTGTGGCAAAGGACTTTTGTCACTAGAGACAGATCTCACTTGATGCGACATGAGGATGCCAGGAACACAGAGACCAGAGAGGAAATGAACATCAGGAGGTTTTGAATAAGGCCAATGGGACAGAAGTGCCTCAAGAGTGACTTTGGAACCTGGGGCCATCACCAAATTTGTAAACTTTGCAAAGGTACCATAATGTAAACCAAAAATAAAATTCTAAGGCCCCAACCATCTGAATGGACTTCCTCCTCAGCCAGGGCTCTTTTAAAATTTAACCCAAAAGACTGGTTCAGGCCTTGATGGGAAGTGGGGGTCGAACATGCTTCCTTATACCTCTCTGGCATTAACATCAACACAGACTTTAGATCTGATAAAAAAAAACATTTTACAGCCTATTGCCTCTGAAGCCTGCTACCTAGAGGCTTCATCTTTATCATAAAACTTTGGTCTCCACAACCACTTATCACAAACCAGATATTCCTTTCTATTGATTCCAGGTCTTTGAATAAACTCAACCAGTTATCAACCAGAAAATGTTTACATTTACCTATGGCCTGGAAGCCCCCCCAACCTGCCTCTTGCTTCGAGTTGTCTCACCTTTCTGGAAAAAAGCAATATCTTTCTTAAATGTATTTGATTGATGTCTCGTGACTCCCTAGAATGTATAAAACCAAGCTGCACCCTGACCACCTTGGGCACGTGTTCCGAGGATCTCCTGATGGCTGTGTCACAGGCCATGGTCACTCATATTTGGTTCGGAATAAATCTCTTCAAATATTTTAGAGTTTGACTCTTTTCATTGACAATAATGTCTCAAAGGCCATGCTCTGAAAGAGAATATAATATGCACACACTGATTTCTCCGTCCTCCACTGATGGCAGCATGAAAAGGTGCCTGAATTCAGTGTTAATTGATTTTAACACAAATCATTGACTCTGAAAATCTGGAGTTGATTGTCATCCTTGAGATTGAAAATCAAGGTTTCTTTTTCTCCGTCTACCCTCCTTCCTTCAGATACTCCTGAGTTATTGCTTTGGTGTTTGGAAATAATATCATGGGTATAGATTAAGTATTGGGTCTGGTACATAATTTTCCCTGGGCTAACTGTTTAAGAAGCTTGATATTACTGTCATCGTCTATATTTTGCAAATGTGAAGCTGGTACTAAGAAAAGTTGGAATACTGCTAAAAAAGAAAACCATCCTTAACCCCATGCAGAATTTGAGGGAGATATCACTGAATGAAAAGTAGCAAAACCAAAAACTGAAGCAGGATGATTTTGGGAGTGTTTTTTTTAACTCCCAGGGTAAAGGAGTTTATTTTATTTTTTAAATTTTTTTATTTTATTTTATTTTATTTTATTATTTTATTTTATTTTTTATTTTATTCTATTTTATTTATTTTTGAGACAGAGTCTTGTCTGTTGCCCAGATTGGAGTGCAGTGACTTGATCTTGGCCCACTGTGACTTCCACCTCCCAGGTTCAAGCAGTTCTCCTGCCTCAGCCTCCAAAGTAGCTGAGAGTACAGGTGCACATCACCACACCCAGTTAATTTTTATATTTTTAGTAGAGCTTGGGTTTTACCATGTTGGCCTGGCTGGTCTCAAACTTCTGACCTCAGGTGAGCTACCTGCTTTGGCCTCCCAAAGTGCTGGGATTACAGGGCTGAGTCACCATGTCCAGCCTAATATTTTGTTTTATTTCTTCCTGGGAACCTGGTAATGAAAGAGAATTTACACCAAACTGTGTAGCATAATTATATTGTTTATAATGTAGAATTGGAAAGTTTTGTCTTATTTTAGTGAACTATGTTGGACAACATGGTTTAGCAGAACAGAGTGAAAAAACAAAAGAAAAATTAAAATATCTTAAATAAACCTTTCTATTAGAAAAGTTTTAGACTTACAGAAGACTTGTGAAGGGAGCAGAGAGTTCTCCTGTGCCCCACACCCAGTTTCTCCAATTATGAACATCTTACTAATGTATGATACACCATTAATGAACCAATATTGAACATTATTGCTAACTGAAGTCCACAGTTTCTTATCAAGATTTCCTTAGATTCTGATCTAATGTTCTTTTCTGTTCCAGGATCCCATCCAAGGTGCAGCATTCCACTTAGGTGTCCATCTCCTTAGGCCCCTCTAGACTGTGACAGTTTTTCGTACTTTCTTTGTGTTTTATAACTTTGAGAGTTTTGAGGAGTACTGGTGACGTGTTTTGTAGAAACTCCCTCAACTGGAAGTTACCTGATATTTTTCTCATGATTAGACTGGTGTTTGGGTTTTGTGGAAGGAGATCACAGATATAAAGAGCCAGTATCATCACATCCCATCAATAGCCCACACTATCAACATGACTTACCACTGTTACTCTTAGTCACTTGGTTGAGGTAGTCATGTCAGGCTTCTTCACTGTAAATTTACTCTTTTTATTCCCCTTTACATTCTGTATTCTTTGGAAGGAAGTCACTATTCACAGCCCAAACTTAAGGGGTGGGGAGTTACGTTTATGAATCCAAAGCCCGATGGCCTGTGTGTTCTTTTGCCATAGGCTCCACTCAGTGAACTGAAGGTTGCTGAGACCTGTGATTCAAACAGCAAATGGAGTCAGTGGGGTCCAGGAGAAGAGTGGGGTGGGTGGCCCTTTAGAGGTCCTCCTGAGTGTCCTGTTGGTCGGGGTCCAACTCCACGGTAACAGTCTTTACGGTAAGCCAGTAGATGAGTATATTCAAGAGATCTACATCAGGTATTGTAGGAGTGATACCAGTAGCCAAATAGGTCTACCAATTGCTGGGGGGTTTTTTGTGGTTTTTGGTGGGGAGGAACAGAGAAGTTCAAAATCTTGACAATCATCTTTGCAATGAGAGTCTTTTCTGCTTTCTGAATTATGCCCAGGAGTTTTATTAGTTTCATTTGGATATTATTAGGTCTTTTTATCTTGTCTGTGTTAATGGCCCAGCTGGGTTGCTGCAAGTGGATCAACAGGGTGTCTAGTCCTTGTTGGGCAGTCCCTTCATCTGAGCCCACCAGGAAGAGACAATCAATATAGCAGAAGGGCAGAGCTTTCTCCAGGAGTGAGACTGTGTGTAACTCATGGCCCATCACTCCATGGCAGATACCTGGGAGCTTAGGTGGCCTTGCCTGTGCATGTGCTCTGCTGTATTGGTGGTGGCTGTTCTCAGGGCACTGCGAGGGACAGTGTCTGGAGTGACATGGCCGCATGGTGCCCCTCTCCCTCACTAAGTTCTGCAAGATTGCTTTCTTTATCATGCTTACCTCTGAAGTCTGCAGTGAAATATTATTAAACCACCCATGCATTCTCAGTATAATTACAACTTGGTAATGATATATGTTACACCGGGATTATATTTCCTTGTGTTTTAAATATGATTTTTCAGAGACTGAAAAATATCTGAAAACTTCTCCATCTCTTAGTGCTCTGGTTGGGTTTAGATCAAGATCTTTTAAAATGAATTTGTGAGCACTCCCTTTTTAAAAAAATCTTCTGAATATTTTGAATAATATTTCCATTGTCTATTATTTTTAGTATCATATAACTCACTTCTCAGGACATGGTGTTTTATTTATTTAATTATTTATTTAATTTGCATATGTATATTTTAAATTACTTCTAATTTTCAGGGTATTTAATATTTATTTTAAATAGTAAGTATAGTGTATTCATTTTTATTTAGATTACTAATATATCAGATTTTAAATGTATAACATCTTATATTTTCCTTTCTATTTACCATGATTTAATTGTTTTTATTTTTCCAATTTCTTTTTTTCCATTAGACTGCCAAAATTTTGTTTAATTTTCTTCTTATTATTTGATGGAAGACCCAGGAATTGCCCTATGGATTAAACAATCACAGACAATCACCATGTAGGCCCTCAAAGTTGTACCATATATTAAGTTGGCTTCGCATTTTCTCAGTTTTCATGCTGGATATGTTTGAAGAGAGAAAAGGCAGTATTCCTGGAAAACAGAACTGGAAGTGGCTGAACAGTCAGGCCAAGAAACACATATTACTATTTAGGCAGAGTTCCCTATTAAGACAGAGCTCCCTTAATATTTTAATGAAGTGTTAAGTGCATGGGGCTTTTGGTTTGACATTCACTTGGGAAAAGCTGAATGCATATCAATTAGCTGTGATCATTGTTGGAAGAATGGATCAGAAGAAAGTGTCCTTGGGCATAGGGCAAACAAAGGAGTGACCTGTAGTATGCACTTGTTGCCTGCCCAGAATCCATCTTCCACTTTCCTCTTCCCAGCAATCTGTGACTTCTGACTGGGGATCCATGTAATTCTGAGGACTGACTCCGCCCCTGCCTCCACTGTGCTCTGGCTCTAGGCCCAGTCAATGTGCTTTTCACCCCCCCTTTCCACTGCAATGATTGAATCAGCATGGACATGTAACCTTACATGGTCTCATCAGAATGATTCTCAATCGTCTTGTTTTGAAACTCTAGACTATTCTAAAAACACTATTCTTCCAAACTACAGAGTGATATATGGATGTAAGGCCTAGACTTGATGTAGACATTTTTGCTAAGCGGTGGGAAATCAGCCTAAGCATGAAGCCAACACACAGAAGAGGGTAGAGCTAATACACTACACAAAGGTACACAAGAGTTGGGGCTGGAGCCTCCATGACATCTAAACATCTAAACCAGTAGCTCCAATCTTATCTGAAGTTCGCCTCAACTCTGTAGTCTTCAGATACATTAGCCTACATTTTTTGTTTTGACTTTCTCTATATGATAAATAATGTACTCCTCCCTCCTCCCATCCTTTGCATTTAGAAACACAAAAAATGATTTGTTTAATGTCACAAAGACCACTATTTCTCCAATTCAGATTGTAATTTAGATAAGTAAACAATCAAAATCCTTTACTCTGAGCCCTGGAAATGAAGGATGAAAATTGAGGAGAGAAAAACAAAGAAACCAGGGCATTCATGGTGTTAGATACAGTTAGGTTCCCACTTGAAACAGCTTATCCAGTTTCCCCGTTCTCTATCCTATAATTCCACATACCCCCTTGCCTTTGCTGCACCCCAACTTGTCTGAACATGCCTAGGCATGCCTGAACTTGCTACAACCCCAGTCCACATTCCTTTCCTTATTAGGGAATAGGTTACCTTCCTAATGTCCCCATAAATGACCCCTCATCTCTCTCTTCTCACCTCCCTTACATGTCTACCTTATCTAAGAAAGTTTAAATGTTTAGCCAGTCAGGACTAGTTAGACTGTGCTGTCCAACCCTAGCCAATAGAGGAAACACACAGAAGCAGAAGCTGCATTAGAGATAATAAAAACCCCTGCTTTCCTTTGTTCTGTGTGCTCTCGACATTGCTCCATATGCGAGACACAACCTTCTGCAGAAGTAAATTTGCCTTGCTGAGAGACCCTTTGTCCTTTGTCTCAGTGCTAGTTCTTTTTTGTGACACTGAGCATGTGTTTCCAACAATGGGGACAGGAATGGAAAAACGAGTTGGAGAGAGGCAATAAAAATCTTTCTTCTCTTGACTAATGTATGAAAAACACTGGCACCACCAAGTAAAAAAGATAAGATCCCTTCCCACCAGGAATTTAGGCTCCTCCTTATGGGTACTTAGACAAACAGTTTTTCTAAGCTGTAGGAAACTGATACTAAATTGACAAATCTTGATGAACACCTCACAGGCTGTGGCATTCAATGCTACTTGCAAAAGAAATACATTAGTACACTGCCCAACATTCATATCAAGTAATTACACTGTCTACTATTGCTACATTGTCTTATTTTGCTCCTGTTCCAAATTCACATAATTTTCGCTGTTGTTATTACTCTCTTTTCATGAATGAAGAGGTTTTTGAAAACAGGTTTGCTACAGCAACAATTCTCTGCTTCACACAGGAGGGACTCCTAAGTGCCAGCCTCTGTATATGTGAACAGGGCTGCCATTTTGGTCTCACCAGTCTAGATTTATCCTAGGTTCCTATTCCAAATGAGCTACCACTCACAGTTATTTTATTCAGCCAGTATTTATTAAGTATCTGGCCCATACAGCCCTATGCAAGAGATCGGTAATACCTGTGGAAGATAATGTCCCTGCCCTTGAACACAGTACATAGGGAGCATCACGAGAGCACAAAAAGTTCAGATATGTTGGCTAAAATTTCCCTTGGGAAGAGGAGGATTCATTGAAAATTAACATTCAAATAATGCTTTCAAAGAAGAGCAGGTGCTTGCAGCCATATGCATTTTAGGTAGGGGAATCAGTGTGCACAGAGGCTAGAGCCCTGAAACAGTTTGGCTTACTGGGGGGAACTGCAAACACTTTGTTATGATTCTGTCACAGTGGGAGAAGTGACAGTTTCATTTGGGTGAGAGGTAAGATCCTGGACGTGCAAAATGTGGAATTCACAGGACTTCAAATGCTTACTGGAGACATTGGGCTTTGTCATGCAGTCAATGTGCAGACACAGAAAGATTCAAGCAGCACAGTGACAAAATCCCATTTCTATTCCAAAAGTTCCTATTATAGTAGTGAATGTAAGGGTACGGAAAGGCAAATGAAGGTCAGAAAATCCAAAACAATAAGACATGGGATAGAATATTAATATTAGGCAATAAAAGATCTAAGGAAAATTCTCAAGTATGACAAAGGAGGGCATTTATAATGATATGTTGTTTAGAATCTTATGATCAAATAACATATAATATTCTACTAATAAAAAAATGCCTAGGAGTGTGAGAAACTAACAAAAACACAGTACTCATGAGAATTTTTAACATATGTAAGTTTTGAGGAATGTAAGCCAAAAAAGATGATTTGAATTACAAAATACTTGAATGAATCAACACTAAAGAAAGCATGCTTTTTAAGAACCCTTGGTACATTGGCAACAACTGACCAAATATTCATCCCAAATAAAACCTCACTAAATTAAAACAAAAAATCCAGCCCACATTAACTAATCAACAAAGCTAGAGGTAAGTAATACAGATATTTGTTACCAAAATAAGATTAATTTCAAGCCCAATGAATATTTATAGATTTTTAATTGTTAATAACCAGATTAAATGCCTAAAGTGAATATATTTTGGTCATACTAAAACAAAAATATAAAGTGTTCAGTAATTCACTTAAGTGGAAACATGAAGAACTTTTGTGAGGAAAGACATACGCCTTTTATTTAGAAACATAGAGACTTGACTGTATTGACTTATTTCTGGTTGTCAGTTATTCCACATTTTTTTCAGATGTAATATAATATACTTTCAAATAAATCTCTTGTGGAAATTGACTTAATGTTCTTTATGTCCATGTGGAATGAGTATGACTAGCCAAAAGTATTTTAATAAAGACTAACGTTGAAGTAAAGACAGTACTATCAGAAATTAAAATGGAGTATACAATAACTACTACAAGTGATGCATTGTGTTAAAAAAGACTGAATGGCAAGAAAATGAGAATAGAATGCCCACATAGTAATCATAGAAAAAATATAAATGGATGAAGTGCAGGACCAGACAATTTAACTAAAGAAATAGAAATGGCCATGCACTTATGCATGAAAAAATGGATTTGAAAGCAAATAATTTGTATAATGAAATAAACAAAAAGTGATGTGTTTTGAAATGCAAAAAGAAAAAAAAGTGGTCGGTGGAGAAAAGCTCTGAGAGCACCACAAGAGGAACAGTTAAGATATGAAAGTCCCTGGAAAAGAGGAAGCTGGGACAGGACATGCAACATTGCACTTTTCACAGGATCAGCGCCAAGAGCTTGGAGTTCAAGTTCCCAGGTACTTTAGTTCAGTAAGACTATGTGATAGCTGTTATGCGGTCATCTGGGGGCTGGTGGTGAAACTCAAGCCCTGCCGTCTTCTGATTGTGTTTAGTCGGAATGTACAACAATTATGCCCATGAGGCAATTTCATGGCATGGCATTGGTATATTTCCTTCAGGGCTAGAGAGACAGTCAAGTGAGGAAGACTGAAGCCGAAGACTGAACATCAGAGTTATACGTCTGGACATCCTTTGTCCTTACTTGTATTTTAAAAACCCAGGCCCAGATAACTCCAACACTAGGTTTCTCCTATACCTGACATTTGGAATCTTGTATTATTAGTTCAGAAGAAGTACTGAAGAGGCCTCAGTGCACAGGCTCGGGACTGATCCTGTAACAAAGGTGATCAGATGACACCCAGGCCCAGCTGGTCTCAGCCAATGGCTCAGGGTTGACCCTAAATATGGAAAACCAGAGAATCAGGACTATGGCTGCCTACCATGCCCTGAATAACCAGTTATATGGATTGTATCTGGTAGAAATCCTATGCAGGGGGTGTTAATGTCATCCTTTGTGGAGTCTCTTGGTTGGATCTTCAACCACTTAATATTTTCATCAAGAATTTAGTTGCTGATCCTATTTGCAAATGATCCAAAAACAAGAAGTATAATTTATAAAATGAGAGTGTCCAGATTGAAGATACAACCCAAAAGTCTGGAACATGAGCGTTGGAATACAGATCAAATTTAATCAGGTAAAATTAAAGTCCCAAGCTTATGTTTAAAAACAAAATCACCTGCACAAACCTGAGATGGGTCTAGAACTTGCTTAACAGAAGTTAATGTGAGAAAGGCCTGGGCCTTTCTACTAGTTAGCTGAAAGGATGGAGACAGAAGCAAAAGACTCTCCAAGAAGTCTGCCTTTGCCTCTAGAGCAATGGATCTCAATCTTGTCTGAGCATTGGGATAACTTGGGAAACTTTAACACGTACTAACACATGAGCCCCATTGCCAGGTATTCTGATTTAATTAATATGGATTATGGTTGGAGAGTCAAAATTTTTTGTAGCTCTTTAGCTGATTCTACCGTATAGTCAATGTTGCCAATTACTGCTATAAGCCTGTAGATATCAAACTTGAGTGTGTATCAAAATCTGGAGGGCTTGTTAAAACGCAGAATGCACACCGAGACTGTCTGATTCAATAGGTCTGGGGTAGGGTATTTGTATGTCAACCACAATGTCAGGTGATACTGATGCTACTACTCTGGGAACCACATTTTAAGAGCTACTGCTCTAGACGAACCTGGAGTTCTCCAGGCACAACTAAAGGCTTTTTAAATTCTACCGCTGGTATTGAGCCAGAATGCATAGAACCTGGCCCTGTGCCTATCTTCTCCTCTGAGTAGGATTTATTCCATAAGCTTTGGCCTTCTCTTTACATCTTCATATCTGTGTCTGGAGGGTAGGGCCAAGTTGGACTTCGGGATACTAAACTGAGGCCTTTTATTGTAAGGACAGAGAGTAGGATGTGATGTCTTGATGCTGCTTCAGGTTACTAGAGGAGACAATGATCTCAGTTCAGAACCAAGCTTAAAGTTATACATCTCTCGGGGACTATTTGTCCCAGGAATGCAAGCTAGGATTTACTTTTCAATCTTTCCCCAGTTTCTTTCCCAAAAGTAACATATCTTTGGGAAGAAATTAGGGTAAATGAGCAATGGTAAGCTCAAATCCTGGCATCAGGAAAATTCTCCTAGCACTCGTGGTATGGCCCGTTCACCATTGACCACAAAGACATGTAGAAGGTGGTGCACAATTTTCAGGAGTCCAGAAATACAAACAGTTCTCTTAATACTTGCTCTGTAGTCTCAATTGTTGTCATCTCTTTCCCTCTTTCCACACACACACGCACGCACACACACGCACACACATGCACACAGGCAGTTCTTACAATACTGAGATGCTTTGCTTAGACTGGGCTGTATATAAGAGACCTGATTTACATCTTATAAAAATAGAACATCAGAGTTAGAAGAGACGTGGAAATCTTTCTTCACTGAAATATGAGAAGTCTGTGGCCCAGGGAAAGAAAGTGATTCACGTGAGTCATGAAGGTAATGAATGTATAACCCAGTTTTTCTGCTTTTCCTATTATCCCCTTCATTTTGACATTGAGGTGTCATATTTAATTGAGCCACAAGAGGGAGGCAGTGGACAAGAAATTGTCCTACCTAATTTGAATTCCTACCTAATCTGGTGTCTTCTGGGAAGACCTTATGAAAAGTCAACTCCCAGCTCTGGTCTTGTAAAGTAGCGCTGGGTTGGGTCCCATTTCTATCCCATATTCTCTGGGAATCTAGTAGATACAGTAAGTCATCCCTCTGACCCTTAGCTTTTTCATCTGCTAAATGTAGGTATTATTTAGATATTATTACTTATATTGAAAGGTGTTAGTGAGGATATCTGAGAATGAATATTAAAAACATCACAAGTTGATTTTCAAGATAGTATTAAAGTGCTTTAATTTCAAAGGGTGCTTTTTGTACCATCCTAACTTTATACCACTTTTTTGTCCACTCCCACCCCATTCTCTGCACTCTGGTGAACTGAAAAATATATTTTAGATTTTATCTAATTGTTATTTACTCTAGTCTCCTCTCCCTTCTCCTGTCTTTCCCCACATTCTGTAAAATGTGAGCACATGCATGATGGAGGAGGGTGTGGATACAGCTAGAGGGAGAGGCTGAGATTGCACATCTCACCTGGTCTCATATTCTGAAAAATCTGGGTTATGAATGGCACACCAGAGACATTACCATGCCCTCCTCTCTGCTTTTTGGAACATGGATCTTATTGCAGAAGGTGAGGGTTTGGGAAGGCTTCGGGATGAGTGGCCAGGTGGCAACATCTGTGCCTGGCTTCTTCCCTTCTTGGTGGAACAGCCACTGGCCTCTCATAAGGGAAATAACCTGAACCAGCCCGACCCTGAGAGCCTCCCTCATGGTGTTGGACTTATAGATCACACATTAAGGAAATACGTCCATGAGAGATTTTAGGATGACTCCTATGGTTTCATGGATCTAGAAGTGACTTTGAAAGTGAATGAACCAACCTAGTCGTTTCTAGTGAAGCTGACTGATGGAAATGAACCAAGCATTTATTTTCCAATGCCATAGAGTGGATCAGTGAAAGCTGGGTGGAGAGAGGATTAAAAGAAGTGAAATTAAGTTAGGACTTCTGAACGTTTCTCTAATACCCATTCCCATCATGGTTGGGCCAGTACCATTTTTGGAGTTTTTGTTTTTGTTTCTCTTTCCCTTTATTTTACACAGTATAGAAATTCACTGACTACTCCTCAGATTTTTCCAGTCCTGCCTCCCCAGAGGAAATTTACTCACATCCCTTTTCATGGCAGTAACCACCTGGTGTTGCTCGAGCACCTCCTAGGATTCCCACTCGTTACTCAAAATGAATAATAAAGAAATTTTCTCAAACACAATTTAGGTGAATAAAATTTAATCTAACAATATGTGTGAACTATTCTTCTGAAATAATAATGCTGAGATAGTGAGTGGAACCACGCATTTATTTTCTTGAACCTGATAATACAAATCCCTAGCAGTTATCTGGACCAACAAGTGGTAAGAGCAGAGGTCTTGAGGTGAGCATGTTCCGTGCTTCTGAGGAAACAGTACATCTGGAGACACATTGAGACTGGAATAGGGAGAGGAGAAGGCAATGTTGTCTGAGGTTTCTGGGGGGCTGGATTATAAAACGACTTATTAAGGGGATAAGGCTTATTTTGAGTGAGGTAGGAAGCATTGGAAGATTTTCAGCAAAGGGAAGACAGGATCTAACTTGCATCTTAACAGGACCACTCTGGCTGCCTGTCTTGGTAAGAACAGACTGAAGGGAGGCGAGGGAAGATGTGGGGAGAATAGCGAGGAGGCTCCGGCAGTAGTCCCAGAGAGAGGATGGTGGGTTGTGTTGTTGGAACACAGCATCACTGCTCATTCAAATCCTAGGTGGTGGGTGCCTACGCCTCTCTTTCTTTCACTCCCCACATTCAGTCATTTTGAAGGCTCAGGTATCAGTAAAAGTGTCCCCAAGAAACATAATTCATCCCATGTGACTTATTTAAGGGATTTTTATGAAGACCTCACAGAATTTGGGCAGAGTTAAGGGAACGAAGAAGGAAAGGGAGGTCACTACAGACAAGAAAAGCAGGAAGGTATGAGAAGAGAACACAGTATTATGGGGACCAATAAAGAGCAGAAGTCTTGTTAAGAAGAGCTGCTTTGTAGTATAATTGTAGAAGAAGTAGCTACTTTCAAAAGCTGTGTCAATGCAGAGAGAATAGGAGAAGCAATGCTTTGTCCTTTCTCTCTTTCCAGCCTCTAATTCTCCAAACAAACCTGAATGGTTTGCTTTAGTGTCACACATTTATAGGGGATTTGTGGAGATTTTCCTAGAGTGACACAATTGGCAAATGGCTGAATTGTCCGGAGCTCAGACCTGCTGCTTTTTAGCCCTGTGGTCTTTCTGTTACACTACCTGGTCCCCCTCCAGAGAGAAACAACTAAATGAGACTTGGCTTTGGCTCACAGAGACAATGAATAGGGAAAGTTAGAAGTCTAAGTGGGTGAGAAGATATATTGTCGGCTCATTCCCTTTTTTGCCCTCCCAAGAGAAAAAAGAGCTGGCATTTTTTTTTTTTTTGGAATGAAATATATTTTCTTTTTCTGATAGTGTTCCACTGCTCTTCCTGATGTTTTCTGTAGCTTTCTTTTTTTTTTTTAACTTTTATTTTATGTTCAGGGTACATGTATAGTTTTTAAATAAATAATCTGTACACCAAACCCCTGTGACATGCAGTTTGAAAGACAAGTGTAGGTACCAACCTCCCAGGATTTTAGTGAGAAGCAACGCTGCATCCCAACAACCCAGCCCACCATCCTCTCTCTTGGACTACTGTCGGAGCCTCCTCACTATACTCCCTACGTCTTCCCTCATCTCCCTTCAGTCTGTTCTTATCATGGCAAGCAGCCAGAGTGATACTGTTAAGACACTAGTCAGATCCTGTGTTCCTTTTGCTGAAAATCTTCCAGTGCCTCTATTTCACTCAGAATAAACCTAAGTCCTTAATAAGACCTCAAGTTCTTTTATAATTGAGGCCCCGCAGACACCTCAGACAACATTGCCTTCTCTTCTCCCTATCCCAATTTCAATGTGTCTCCAGACACACTGCCCCCTCAGAAGCACAGGAACCTGCTCCCCTCAAGAGCTTTGCACTTTCCACTTCTTTGGTTCAAATAACTGCTAGTGAGCTCTAAGGATTTGCATTATGAGGTTCAAGAAAATAAATGCTTACATGCCACAGAGGTTTGGTGTACCGATTATTTTATCACCCATTTTATTTTATTTGAGTAATAAGCATAGTACTCAATAGATAGTTTTTTAATCCTTACCCTCTTCTCACCCTCTACCCTCCAGTAGGACCCAGTGTCTGTTTTTCCCTTCTTTGTGTCCATGTGTACTCAGTGTTTAGCTCTTACTCATAAGTGAGAATGTGTGATATTTAGTTTTCTGTTTCTGCATGAGTGTGCTTAGGATAAAGGAATCCAGCTCCATCCGTGTTTCTTCAAAGAACATGAACTCATTCTTTCTTATGGCTGTGTAGTTTTCCATGGTGTATACGTACCGTTTTTTCCAGTCTACCATTGATGGGCATTCAGCTTGATTTCATGTCTCTGCTATGAACATATGTGGACATGTATCTTTATGGTAAAATAATTTATGTTCCTTTGGGTATATACCTAATAATGGAATAGCTGGGTCGAATGGAACTTCTGTTTTAAGTTCTTTGAGAAATTGCCACACTACTTTGCACAAGGCTGAACTAATTTACATTCCCACAAGCAGTGTGTGGTGTTCTTTTTCCTCCACAACCTTTTTAGCATCTGTTATTTTTTGACATTTTAATAATAGCCACTCTGACTGGCATGAGATGGCCACAGTCTCCTTGTAGTTTTGATTTGTGATTCTCTAATGATTAGTGATGTTGAGAGTTTTTTAAGTATACTTGTTGGCTGTGTGTATGTCTTCTTTTAAAAAGTGTCTGTTCATGTCCTTTGCCCACGTTTTAATGGGGTTGATTGTTTTTCACTTGTTAATTTAATTTCCTTATAGATTCTTGATATTAGACCTTTGTCAGATGCATAGTTTGCAAATATTTTCTCCCATTCTGTAGGCTGTCTGTTTACTCTGTTGATAGTTTCTTTTGCTGTGGAGAAGCTCTTTAATTAGGTCCCACTTGTCCTTTTTTTTTTTTTTTTGTGCAATTGCTTTTGACATCTTTGACATGAAATCTTTTCCAGGGCCTATGTCCAGAATGGTATTTCCTAGGTTATCTTTCATGGTTTTTATAGGCTTAGATTTTACATTTAAATCTTTAATCCATCATTAGTTGATTTTTGTATATAGTGTAAGTTAGGGATCCAGCTTCAATCTTCTGTAGATGGCTAGCCAGTTATCCCATCACCATTTATTAAATAGGGATCCTTTCCACATTGCTTGTTTTTGCTGACTTTGTTAAGTATCAGATGGTTGTAGGCATGTCACTTTCTTTCTGGGATCTTTATTCTGTTCCCTTGGTCAATGTGTCTGTTTTTGTACCATTACCATGCTGTTTTGGTTACAGTAGCTTTGTAATATAGTTTGAAGTCAGGTACCATGATGCCTCCAGCTTTGTTCTTTTTGCTTAGGATTTCCATGGCTATTCAGGCTCTTTTCAGTTCCATATGAATTATAAAATAGTTTATTTTCTAATTCTGTGAAGAACGTCATTGGTAGTTTGATAGGAACAGCATTGAATCTGTAGATTGCTGTTAGCACAATGACTATTTTAATAATATTGATTCTTCCTATCCATGAGCATGGAATGCTTTTTTATTTGTCTGTGTCATCTCTGATTACTTTGAACACTGTTTTCTAATCCTCATTGTAGAGATCTTTCACCTCTCTCATTAACTAAATTCCTAGATATTTTATTCTTTTTTTTTTTTTTTGGCCTATTGTGAATGATTTGGCTCTCAGCTTGGATGCTGTTGGTGTATAAAAATGCTACTGATTTATATACATTAATTTTATATCCTGAAACTTTGCTGAAGTTGTCTATCAGATGTAAGAGGTTTTGGGCAGACTATGGGGTTTTCCAGGTATAGAATTATATCATCTGCAATCAGAGATAGTTTGACTTCTTCTTTTCCTATTTGGATGCATTTTAGTTCTTTCTCTTGCCTGATTGCTTTGTTTAGAACTTCCAGTACTATGAAAAGGAGTGGTGAGAGTGGGCATCCTTGTCTTGTTTCAGTCATCCAGGAGAACTTTCCAGTTTTTGCCCATTCAATATGGTGTTGGCTGTTGGTTTGCCATAGATGGCTCTTATTATTTTGAGGTATATTCCTTCAATGCCTAGTTTGTTGAGGGTTTCTTAACATGAAGACATGTAGAATTTTATCAAAAGCCCTTTCCGCATCTATTGAGATGATCATGTTTTTAGTTCTGTTTACGTGGTGAATTACATTTATTGACTCACCTTACGTTAAACCAACCTTACATCCAAGAGATAAAGCCTACTTGATTATGGTGGATTAGATTTTTTATGTGCTGCTGGATTTGGTTTGCTAGTATTTTTTTTGAGTGTTTTTGAACCTCTGTTCATCAAGGATAGTGGCCTAAAGTTTTCGTGTGTGTGTGTGTGTGTGTGTGTGTGTGTGTGTGTGTGTGTGTGTGTGTCTGCCAGATTTTGGTATCAGAATGATGTTGGCCTCATAGAATGAGTTAGAGAAGATCCTTTCCTCCTGAATTTTTGGAATAGTTTCAGTAGGACGGTGTCAACTCTTCTTTATACATTTGGTAGAATTGGGCTATGAATGCATCTGGTCCTGAGCTTTTTTTAGTTGGTAGGCTTTTTGTTGTGATTTAATTTCAGAACTTGTTATTGGTTTGTTCAAGGTTTCAGTTTCTCACTGGTTTACTCTTGGGGGGTTGTATGTTTCCAGGAATTTATCTATTTCTTCTATGTTTTCTAGCTTGTGTTCATAGAGGTGTTCATAGTTGTCTCTGAACATTTTTTGTATTTCTGTGGGATTAGTGATAATGTTGCCATTTTCATTTCTGACTGTGTTTATGTGGGTTTTCTCTTTTTTTCTTTATTAGTCTAGCTACTGGTCTATCAATCTTATTTATTCTTTCGAGGAATCTCCTCCTGGATTTTTTAATCTTTTTATGGTTTTTCACATTTCAATATTGTTTAGTTTAGCTCTGGTACTGGTTACTTCTTGTCTTCTGCTAGCTTTGGGGTTTGTTAGCTCTTGTTTCTGTAGGTCCTCTGTGTGTGATGTTAGGTTATTCATTTGAGATCTTTCTAACTTTTTGATTTGGGCATTTAGCACTATACATTTTCCTCTTAATGCTGCTCTAGCTATGTCCCAGAGATTCTCGTATGTTATATCTTTGTTCTCATTAGTTTCGAAGAATTTCTTGATTTCTGACTGAATTTCATTGTTTACCCAACAGTCATTCAGGAACAGATTGTTTAATTTCCATTTAACTATGTAGTTTTGAAAGATATTCTTGGTATTTATTTCAGTTTTTATTGCACTGTGGTCTGATAGTGTGTTTGGTATGATTTTTTTTAACTGCTGAGGATTGTTTTATGCCCGGTTGCATGGTTGATTTTAGAGTATGTACCATGTGCACATGAGAAGAATGTTTACTCTGCTGTTTGGGGGTGGAGAGTTCTGTAGTAGTCTGCTAAACCCATTTGGTGAAATGTTGAGTTCAGATCCTGAACATCTTTATTAGTTTTCTGCCTCTATGATCTGTCTAATACTACCAATGGGGTGTCAAAATCTCCTGCTATTATCGTGTGGTTATCTAAATCTCTTCATATGTATCTAAGAATTTCTTTTGTGAATCTGGGTGCTCTGGGGTTTGATGCATATGTATTTATGACAGTTAGGTCTTCTTGTTGAATTGAACCTTTACCATTATATAATGCCCTTCTTTATCTTTTAAAATCATTGTTAAAATCTGTTTTGTTTGAAATTAGAATAGCAACTGCTTCATTTTTCTGTTTTCTTTTGCTTGGTAGATTTTTCTCCATCCCTTTACTTTAAGTTGATGGGTGTCATTTCGTGTGAAATGGATCTTCTGTGGACAACACATAGTTGGGTCTTGCCTCTTTATCCAATTTGCCACTTTGTGCCTTTTAATTGGTGCATTTATCCCATTCATATTCAAGGTTAATATTGATATGTGCAGGTTTGATCTTGCCATCATGTTGTCAGTTGGTTATTATGCAGACTTGAATTTTTGTCCCAAAATTTGGACAGGAAGGCCCAAACAGAGCTTCCCAGCTTACCAGGAGCAGAAGCACAATAGGAACACATCAATTATGACCAATGAACTGCTGGATGTTCAATGTGGACTAACTTGGGAGCTGAAACTCCATGAGGCCCAGTCCTGGGGAGAGGTCAAACACTTGCATGGCTTTTACCTCAAAGTGTCCTAGCAGGTATTTAGTGTAAAGAACAGAGAAAAATCTTGTGCTTCTGATTAAGGAAGGTAATATAACCATTTTTTAAATACTCCAGGGCATTCTGTTGTCTTTAACAAAAAAAGTCTTCCCTCAAGGGAAACTATTTTTTCAGATTCTGATTGATTCTGATTGATTTGGATAATATCAAAACCTAACCAGTCTTGGAAAAGGTCAATACACAACTCCACCTTCCTCTATCCTTCCACATGGGGAAATTGAATATTCAGCTACATCTCTCTCTCGTATCCTGCCTGACTTAAGTTCAGGTAGGGGCTAAGAAGCATTTGTGAAGTTGATAACTGAGGAGCACAAGTTGCTAAAAGGCTGAGACCTAATTATGATACTAGAGGATGTTTCCCCTCACTCTACACTACCATCAGATGAATCAGGATCCTGTATGATAACAGGAGATTACAGTGAATGAACTGTAAACCTCAGACCCTATTTAAGAAGTGGTGTCTAGGGAGATCCAATAATAATAGGGGAGACCAAAACAAGGACATTACAGGACATTTCAGCCTTTGACCCAAATAGCTACAACAAACAATAAATGCAGCCTAACTTCCAGCCAGATAAACATAATACCTTACATAAAAGGCCTATTTACTTTACTTCCTTTTATATCCAGCTATCAAAAAAAATTACAATGTATGTTAAAAGGTAAAAGACAAAGTGTGAAGAAACAAAGCAAGCAACAGAACAAGATGCAAATGCGGCAGAGATTTTGGAATTATCGGATCAGAAAATAACTATGATTAATATTATAAGGACTTTAACAGGAAAAGCATACAACATACATGAATAAACAGATATGATAAGCAGAGAGAAGAAATTTCTAGGAAAGAATGAAAAGGTAATGCTAGAAATGTAAAATACAGTAATAAAAATTTTAAAAATGTTTTTGATAATTTCATCAGTATACTAGGCATGTCAGAGGAAAGAGTCAGTGAGCTTGAAGATACGTCAATAAAAACTTCCGAAACTGAAGAGCAAAGGGAAAAAAAATGAAAAAAAAAAAGAACAGAACAACCCCAAAGTGCAGGACAACTACAAAAAGAATAACATTACACATAATGGAAATACCATAAAAAGAAACAAGAAAGAAAGGAAGAGAAGAAATATTTGAAGTTTAAATAATGACTGAGATTTTTCCAAAATTAGTAACAGATGCCAAATCACAAATCCAGGAAGCTCAGAAAATACCATGCATAGTAAAGAGTAAAACATCTATACATGGGTATATAATATTCAAAAACAGAAAATCAAAGACAGAGAAAATTTTGAAAGAAGCAATAAAGGAGAAAAGGAAACTTAACTAGAGAGGAACAAGGATAAGTATTACATTAGTCTTCTTTTCAGAAACTATGCAAACAAGAAGGGGGTGAAATGAAGTATTTAAAATGTTGGAGGTTAAAGGTTCAGGCACCAGTCACACTTCCTTGTTACAGTAGACACTGGTTGAGATGTTAGGTCTTTCAGCCCTGGAGTTCTGCCTATGTGTGTTGCTATGCTGTACACAGGTCAACTCAAACTCTTCCATTTTAAGAGTGCCAGCATGTTCCATAGAGCTCAGTATATCTCAAGGCCTGGGATTTGTGAATTAATATCCTCATATTGGAAGAAAAATACTCATGAGATGTGGTGGTGATGAGATACACATGGTAGGCAGTATTTATGGCAAGAGTGGTGCTTAAAAAAGCTGGTTCATCTTGGCAATGAGATAATCAGATGGGAAGAACGAACCAGGTGTAGAATCACTGGAGATCAGGCCGGCTGGTCCTTAGAACGTACCTATTCTAACTCTGAGGATGAAGAAACAAATATTACTCTACATCGCATTGAGTTTAGTTTCTGAGTTGAGATTAAAACTTGGATCATCTCACTCCCAGCGATGTACCTTACTGTCTTCAGCCACTTTCTTTCTCAGACATTCTTCACAGTAAATATTTCTTGCACATGTGAGGAGACTTCATGTATTCTCTGTGTCCTGGTTTTCCCTTAGTATCATTGATCATCTGTGCTCCCTCTTAGCTCTTAATCTTATGGTTTTAATACTTTTTTCCTAGAAACCATAACAAGAGCCATAATCTTGTTGAATCAAAGTCCGTTGGCCTATCAAAATGTTTATAACATAGTTTTAATTCATCCACTGTTCATTAAAGCAAATTATAATGAGTGACTGCTGGAGAATAGTATTTGCTTGGATTTCTGAATATAGTACAGGTAGCCTGGAATAGCTAAGGAATCTGTGTTCATAATTCAAAGGAGAGACTGCAAAAAATATATCAAAACACTAAAGTTGGTTTTGAATAACTACTGGCATTTTTTTAGCTTTTTGTGGAATTTATTTTAACTGCCTCAAATTCACAAGATAAAATCCAGTGTATTAGAAACATGACTTTAGGACACTTGATAAAATGAAAATGTTGGGGAAATTACTTGCCAGAGATAGTTGGTGATTATTATCCTCTGTGAAACTCAATGTTCAAGGGAAGTGAGATTAGACATCTCTATAATTGTGGGCCTTTAGAAGGCATGTGATGAAATAAAAAAAAAGAAAGCTTTTGTTTCCTTTGATAACTTATATATTTGTTCAATTTGACTGACTTGATTGGCTATAAGTCATTTTCTAAGAGTTTCAGATTAAAACTTAATTTCATTAGTTGGCAAAAATGGTTGCAGAGCAGTAAATTGGTCAGAGCTAAGAGATCTTGTAATGATAAAGAAGAGAATAATGTGATTTGTATACACTACTTTGGTGTCAGCATAGACGAGTTGGGCTATTGTCATTAAACAGACCCTGTCCTTAGGGGACACTGGCATTTATTTTGCATATTAATATACATAGGCACCAGTATCTGAGGTTAAGTGTTAAGAATTTTAAGAGTGTTTTCTTAAGAATAATACCTTTCTTTGCTACATATGTACTATTTGAAGAACCATTTCTTAAGCACAAAGGAAACCCATATGGGAAAAAAAAACATTTTGTGCTTTTAATTTAGAATTATATAGGCACTGGAAAAATATTTTTATTAAAAGGATACAAAATAATATTTTTTCTAGATTCAAAATGAGGAATTACAGTGCTTAGATCTATCACCTCAACTTTACATGACTCCTACTTCCTAATATATTTGTTTTCACATTTTCCCTCTGTTCTAATCTTTTATTCCAGATATCTCTAAGGCTTTTACCAATCTCTTCAGCTGCGATTGGAATATAATTTTCTCCGATACTGTATCTCAGTTCACTGCTGACTGATGTGCCACCTACATCCATTCTCTGCATTGTTTCTATTTTACCCACCCAATAGCATTCAACAGAAATGTTCCTACCTGGTGTCAGACATTGAGAAATGTTGAAATCAAAAAGATAAATAAGATACATTAGCTGTCCTCAGAGATACAATGAACTGGTAAGAAAAACACTTATAAAAATATAATTTTCAAATAATGGCTAATCTTGGTGGATTAAACACATCTATTTCCTCATGAAACCCAACTAAATGACTATAAAGGGTCTGGGAGAAAGTCATAAATCCAAAAGTCCAAAAATAATATGAGAGAAATTGGATCATTTTTTTAAATGTTAGAAACCAGCTAGACAAGCAATAAATGACTTAGCAGCCTCCGGAAAGTGTAAACCTGACTGATGGAATTGGAAGCTTAGAAAAGATTTGATTCTCTTTGCAGAACCCCAGTAAGTCTCAAGAATTATAAGTGCTTTCAGTTGAATATGTCTGGGGATACAGCTAATTGTCTGAGAAGGTAGTTGTATTAGTATGTTCTCACATTGCTAAAAAAGACATAACCAAGACTGGGTAATTTATGAAGAAAAAGAGGTTTAATGGACTCACAGTTCCACATGGTTGGGGAGGCCTCAGAATCATGGTGGAAGGCAAAATGCACATCTTACATGGCGGCAGACAAGAGAGATTGAGAGCCAAGCAAAAGGGAAAACCACTTATAAAATCATCAGATCTGGTGAGACTTATTCATTACCACGAGAAAAGTATGGGGGAACATGCCCCCATGATTCAATTATCTCCCAGTGGTTCCCTCCCACAACATGTGGGAATGATGGTAGCTACAATTCAAAATGAAATTTGGTGGGGACACTGCCAAACCATATCAATAGTGAATACTTAAGTAAGTGAATTCCCTGAGAATAGTGAATTAAGATCCCTGAAGGCCTAGAGTGTAACCAGTCCTAACTGGAATAGGAGAATATAAGGCTCCAGGAAGGCAGAATATATACAGAAAAATACTAATGAAACAGATCAATTACCCTGTGGGTCTATAGACACTGAGATTTACATTTATGGTGGAGTATTTAAAACAACTTATTTTCAGATATGTAGAAAACAGCATATGAAACATGAGGCAGTTACTAACTTCAGAGAGAAAAATGGTCAAAAGGAAGCGTAATCATAACACTCATAATGAATTAGCCATTAATGATTTAAATACTATAAATTGAGTTAACTAAAAAATCATGATAAAACTATATGGGAGAATGAGGGAAAAGGAAGTGTTATGGTGGGAAGGTGTGTCCAGGGTAAAAATGAAGGATATAGGGGTTAGTCTATTGTCTTCAGTAGTAGGAGGTTAGTGCATAATATATAAAACCAAAAATTAGAACAGTATTTAAAATCATTCACTTAGAAATATGGAGTCAACACAAAAAGAAACAATTAAAATTTAAATACTTGCTTCTGGAGAAAGAAAATTGATTGGGAACTGGGGAAGGGGGCACTAATGATTTCTTTCAGGCTAAATCCAGTGAACATTTTACTGTTGTTAGCTTGTCTCTCTGAAGTATTTAATAATAATTGAATGATTTCTTCCTACTGAAATATTTCTGTGCTCAAAAAATGATAAGTAATTTATTTATATTACCTAATATAACCCTTTCAACAACGCTATACATATTACTATCTATATTTTACAGATGAGTAAACTGAGGTGCAGAAAGCCTAAGCAACTTGCTCCAGCTCACATAGGGCATAGGATTCAAAATCCAGCTCAAGGCCGGGTGCAGTGGCTCACGCCTGTAATCCCAGCACTTTGGGAGGCCGAGGAGGGTATATTACTTGAGATCTGGAGTTCAAGAACAGCCTGGCCAAAATGGTGAAACCCAGTCTCTGTTAATATATAATATAACATATTATATAGAGATATATTCTATTATATATATAATATATTCTATTATAATATAATATATATTCTATTATATAATATATATATTTTATCTATTATATATAATATATCTCTATATAATATATAGATATTCTATTATATATAATAGGATATATAGTCTATATATATAGAATATATATATTTCTCTGTCAAATTTCATGTTATTGTTCTCTTGAAATTGTTATCTGCTAATAATAACCTGATACTGTCTCATTTCATGCCATATGGAGTGGGAGGAGAGACTGATGCCTGTCCTTAGTCCAGAATTTCAACCTCTCTTAGGAAGTCATGAAACTCTGTACCCTTGTCTTCTGCAATGCCACATTTTCCGAGTTTGCCTGCTATCTTCCTTACCCTCTTTTTCATAATCCTCTGGGAAATCTTATTTCTGATTATACTGTCTCTATCCTCTAGAAAAAGGGTTTGACATTTTCTGCCTCCACCCACAAGCCTGGGTGACCTCATCCCTCTGGGCGAAGAGCTGTTGGGTTTACCTCTATAGCCATGTTCTCATTCCCTAGCTCCTGCCAGTTATCCACTTCTTGTCAACTTTATTTGAAGGTCCCTACACAACTCTGATCAAATACGTTCAAAATTTTACTCTTTGTTCCTGCAGTTCTGTCCTGGTCCATGTCTATTGCCTTACTGAATGGCTCTATCACTCATTCAGTTTCCTAACCCAGAATCTGAGTGTCGTCCTTTCCTGTTTTTTCTCCTGATTTACACATCCATTATACCAACAAGTACTGTCATTTCTTGTTCCTAAACATCTTTCAAATCCATTCATTCTCTCCAACTTCACTAGCATCACAGGTAGTTCAATAACCACCATCCCTTCCCTAGAGAACAGCCTCTACCTTGAGCCTAATTCTCTGATTTTATTATTATTTGTTCCTGTTGTTTGAAACCAGGACAATATTTCTGAAATATAATCTATTTTAATTTTGAGAATCGTAATTTCAGATTATAGACCACATAGTTTTTGGAATTAAGTAAAACTGGATTTCAATCTCATCTATACCAGCTATACGAATATCTCTGAGTTTGTTTCTTCTTCCGAAAAATAGAAATAATAATATTACCTTCCTTCATTCCCCTTCCATTTGTGTGTCTTTTGCTCATTCATCAGGTCTCCAATTAGATGTCCCCTTATCTAGGAAGTCTCCTCTGCCTACCCAATGTTGGGTTCATTGATCCTCCTATGAGCTCTCTTAGGATACCCTACTTTACCTTGCAGATCACTGATTACAATGGGTTGTAATGATGTATTTACTCATCTGTATTGCCACTTTACCTTGCAGATAACTGATAGTAATGGATTGTAGTGATTTATTTACTGGTCTGTTTTTCCAAGTAGTCTATAAACTCTTTGAGTGAAAATTATTTTTTACCATTTTTTCAGAAGCACATGGCACACTGCTTGGCTTATAGTAGTTTTTCTAAAGAAAATGCTGAATGAATGAAAACTGCACACCACTTTGCTTTCCTCCTCCATGTAAAGTAGGCATTATTTTATTTTACAAATGAATCTTAGGTTCAGGAGATTAACAGGGCCATGCAAGAAATGTTTGCCATTGGTTTGATCTTAGTCAAAGACCAGCTCATTCTATGATACCAGCTGCTTCCTTCACTTAGAAAGGTGTTGTTTTATTGCCATACAACCAACTTGTTGCCATTTTATGGCCACTCCTGATGAATCTCTAAAGGTGGAATTTCATGTAAATAAAACATTTAAGTTGTGTATATTAAGGTTGGTGCAAAAGTTAATTGTGATTTTGGCCATAAAATAATGGCAAAAACTGCAATTACTTTTGCACCAACCTAATAAAATAGTAATAGTAGTGCTCCAGGAAGACAAGAGTACTGTGGAAATGTGTGACCCTGTGAAAGGGGGTGTTTACAAAATACCATTTACTTGTTTATATAACGACCTTTGAAGAGAGTCTGGCATACAGTAAATCCTCTACCACTGATATCCACAGTAATTAGCAGTATTATTTTCATAGGAAAGACTGTATCAGGCAGCCCCTGCTTTTTCAGCAAATTTCAAAATAGACATCCACACCCATATTGGGAACACAAAATCAGTTAATGCTTCCGATATAAAAGAGGAACTAGCTGTGCGTCTCAGAAATTCTCAGCACAGCCTTTAAGGTTCCAAACATCTGCTAGAAGAGGAATGCAGATTTAAACTGAGTGAGGTGTGGAGTGGGGGAAGTTGATTGGGTCTAGACCAAAGAACTTTGAGGAACTTGCCCAGAGCCCTGCATGCATCAGACCTACAGCAGACATTGCAGGCCTGAAGAAAGGTAGGTCCAGGGACTTGCCTTCCTAGGCTTTCGGGCTGATGGCTTGTTTCACTTCCTGGGTTAAGAATTTCTGGGAGGGGAATGAGAAGAATAATGAGGCCACTTCCCATGACCCAAGCTGGTATTCAGGGTTGGGGTGGGTTGAGTGCACCTTTAAATGTGCATTCGGTGGGGGGATGAGGAACAGTTTTTGCTACAGTCGATAGGAGTTAGAAAAGCCTCCTAAAGGCTGACATTGGAGGCTGGATGAGGTTGTTTAGTTACTTTTGTCCCCTGAGTCCTCAGGATATCAAAACACTGAAAGCAACATTTTAAACCTTTGACTAGTTACCTCATCTACTGTTAATGCCCTTCTTCTGTGGTCTTCATTCTCTGTGTCTGACTGGTTATTTTTATAACTCAGGATTTAAGAACAGATGTATCACATGCAGAATTTGGTGTACATGGAGTAGGGCACAGGCAGGGTCCCCAGCCTTGTACATTTAGATGGGCTGTGGCCTGACCTAGTTCTCCAGCGGTCTTTGGCACTATTCATGGGGCACCCAGGCAGTAAACTGAGGCTGCTCATGATAAAATCTGCTAATGAAAAACACCTTGTAGACTTTTAGCATTCTTAGGATAAGAAAGAAGCTTGTAAGTGGTCGTGGCCATTGTAATCTTTCCCCAGATGAAGTAAAAGAAGCCTATAAAAGGGAAATAATGTACCCAGAATCACACAAGTTAACAAAAGGGCTGGGAGAAAAACAAAAACAAAAACAAAAACAGAATTCTTGGTTCCTAGCCCAGGCCTTTCCCCCTTTTCCCTTCCCATGCCACCACTTCTGCATCCCCATCATCCTTCTAAAACCATCCAGATTCAGGCCTCACTTTGGGTTTCTAGTCTATTTGACAACTTTGCCAAGAAAAAGGGATGGCTGTTTGTACCACTCTCCTCATGCTCTCTCCTTGCAATTGTGACCCATGAGGAGGATGGTGACATAAAAATGAGGAAATAAGAGACTGGTGGTGCTGCTGATCCACAAGGTGACTGGGGCCAATAGAAGAGGGAAGGGTGGTCTGGGTTTCCCCACCTCTTTATCAGGGGTGTGGGGGAAAGACATTGTATTTCTTAAGAGCCTGATGCATATAGGTGATGTGGCAAAACCAAGGTTTAAATTCTTCTCCAACCTGGAAGAAATGTCCCTCATATGCATCCAATATTCTCAGCAGTTAAAAAAAAAATTGAATATACAGAAGTCAAGCCCTGGATGGTAAACACGTTTTTGTTCTTGGGGACTTCATGTGCCGTAGGTAATTAACACAAGGATTTCTGTGGTGGAAAAAGAGGAGGCAGTTATATGAATTTATGGCCAGAGTTTCTTAGAATGACAAAGCACCAGCCTTGAATGACCAGAACCTGACCTATGTTACCAAAGAATTATGGGAAAGCATAGGAGTCAGTTACAAGCTTTATTTTGATATAATTGCTCTGCCCTCGAGGAAGCTTACAGTCTTACCAGAGAGGCACTAAACACAGAGAGAGAACCACCAGTGCGTTTGATAAGACAGACCCAACATGTCCTAAATTCTCAGTCTGAAGGTGTGCCTGAGAGATTGAGGCAGAGGTTCTTTTACATTAAAGAAGAATAAAGTACACATTTAGATGGACTAAGAAGAATCATCTTTAGTCACTTTCCAAATAACTTTGACTTTTGCAATGTAGAAGGAACATAACAGATTTCTTAAACCCTTATTTACCGTCATAGGCTGACTAATCCACATGTGGGCAATGGTGGGGAAGTAGGGGAATAGTGTCTGAGAGAAGATAGAGACTATAAAATGCTGTTCATGTGTGAGAAGATTAGATGATGTGGTGGGTTTGTTTTTGTTCTTACAAGGTGGTCACAAGAGGGGTGGAACATTCCTGCAAATGGTTTCAATATATGCAGATGTCTCAATATAGGAATGAAATTACTTCTTTGGAACAACTTAAATAAGTCAAATATACTTGGAGCTTTAAAAATTAAAAGGAGAGAGATTCGAGGTAAGACTACAATAGATTTGTGCTGAAGTAGCAGAGCTTTTGTTATCAACATTAAAAATTTTAACTTTATGCTAAGGGTGGTGAAATATAAAAGAAGGCTTTTAAAGGGGATGGTGACTCAATTGTTTTTGTATTTGATCATTCTGGCTACAACATCAGTGGTGGATTGAATATCCAAAGCCACAAATGGACACAGGGAACATTCAGAGGCTATAATGAATACTTCTGATAAAAATAGAATAATGGCTTGCCTTGAGAAGATGGGAGAAATAAACAGAGTTGAAAAATGGTTGTGTAGGATTAGAATGAGATTGACTGAGCATAGAGGGTAGGCAACGGAAGGAACCAATGACAAACTATCAGATATTTTTGAGACAGGGTCTCACTGTGTTGCCCAGGCTGGAGTACCCTGATGCCATTGTGGCTTACTGCAGCCTGGACCTCAGCCTCCTGAGTAGCTGGGATTACAGGCGCCCACGACCACACCCAGCTAATTTTTGCATTTTGTGTAGAGATGGGGTTTCACCATGTTCCCCAGTCTGATCTCAAACTCCTGGGCTCCAGTGGTCCTCCCACCTTGGCCTCCCATACTGCTGGGATTACAGGATTGAGTCAAAATGCCCAGCTTTAAACTTCCAGATTTTTAACATGGATAGTGTAGTTAATTGCTGGACCTTCCACCAAGAAAGGACACTTGTAATTTCATAGCCCTCTTAGGGTTCCTGTTCCCTTTAGCTCTTGCCACTCTTGATTAGCAACTACTTGCAGGGCTCTGAAATAATCTCCACATAGGAAGATTTGCGCCACCTTACTTTTTTGAAAGGGAACTTTTGAGGAAGACTGGATGTCTTCTATTTAGGTCTTCTAAGGTTTGAAATAAAAATAACCTCTTCTCCCTTCTGGGACAAGTAGGTAAATTGTCAATTTATGGGCTTTATTAGAATGACTTTAAATTAAGCCCAGAGAAGGACAATTCCCTTAAGTGTAACAAAATTTGAGGATGTGGATTAAATGTAAGACCAAAACTAAGACCTATTTTATTTTAGCCATATGCTCCAAATCTAAATTTTGTGTTCTGTCTAGGAAGTGCTAAAGTGTATATATAGGTCTGAATATACCTACTCCATCGCATATAAATGTAAACCACCTCACAAATTCCATTATCATTGGAACAGAGACTGCAAGAGGAAGACAAGGGCCTCTTGGCCCACCTCTATGTAGTCTTGTTATCTAACTTATTCCAAATTGGGTGGTTTCTACCTTTTAGCTATTATAGATAATGCTGCTAAGAAAATTAATTGTACAAGTTTTTGTGCAAACAAGAGATCTTCCATTCACCAGACTAGTTTAGTGGATCCCCTTAAGCAAAGGAGTTCTGGAATTACATCACCTGGATTTAAATTTTGGCCCTGCCACTGTTTACTCAAGTTACTTAATCTTGTGTTTCTATAATTCTGTCCTGTGAATAATAGAGTATATCTCTCAGGGGAATTTAATGATGAAATAACACATATAAAACATTTAAACCAGTGCGTGTCACTTAATAAATGCTAAATACATATTGACTATTATTACTGGTATTCCTACTATCACTTACTCATTTCTGGCTTGAAGTATAAAACATAAACTTCCTTTAACACTTCCTGCCACTCAAGGACATGCTAGACAGGGACTTTACTCCTGTCATGACCCTGCTCCAACCTTCTCTGGTCTTGGGGAAAGTAGAAAAGCAGATAAGAGGGGTCTATATAATTGGTGAGAGCATGTTTTTCATGGTACCATGTGGTCAGAGGTTGACTCTTCCTCTCTTTTGCAGTTTGTCTCAAAGATTGGACAGAAGAGTCAGGATTGTCCTCCTTTTTTGCTCTCAGTAAGTTAGATACAAGACTATGCAGAGGCGGGCCTAGAGGCTCTCCTCTTCCTCTTGCAGTCTCTGTTCTAATGATAATGGAGTTTATGAGGTGGGTTACATTCACATGCTATGGAGTAGGTACATTCAGACCTATATCGACACTTTAGCATCCTCTGAGCAGAACACAAAATTTAGATATGGATCAAAGGGGTAAAATAAAATAGCAGGCCTTATTTTTTGTCTTAAATTTAATTTGTACTCTCAAATTTTGTTAAACATCAGAGAACTGTCCCCCTCTGGGATTAATTTAAAGTCATTCTAATAAAGCCCATAAATTAACAATTTACCAACTGCCCCAGAAGGGAGAAGAGGTAATTTTTATTTCAAACATTAGAAGACCTAAATAGAAGATATTCGGCCTTCCTCAAAATTTCTCTTTCAAAAAAGTAAGGTGGTGCAGGAAAAGTATGTGGAAATTATTTCAGAACCCTACAAGCAGCCTCTAATCAAGAGTGGCAAGAACTCAACGTAACAGAAACCCTAAGAGGGCTATGGGACTGCAAGTGTCCTTTCTTGGTGGAAGGCCCAGCAATTAACTACACTGTCTGTGTTAAAAATCTGTAAGTTTAAGTTTGGGCATGGTGGCTCACTCTTGTAATCCCAGCACTACTGGATGCTGAGACGGGAGGATCACTTGAGCCCTGGAGTTTGAGACCAGCCTGGATAACATAGAGAAACCCCATCTCTACAAAAAATACAAAAATTAGCTGGGTGTGGTGGCACAGGCCTGTAATCCCAGCTACTTGGGTGGCTGAGGTCGAGGCTGCAGTGAGTCACGATAGTGCCAGTGTACTCCAGCCTGGGCAACAGAATGAGACCCTGTCTCAAAAAAGTCTGGTAGTTTATTGGAGGAACCAGTCCCCAGTATTTCAACATAGGTTCTTTTCTATTTTCCCTAAGTGTCAGCCAGTCTGAGAAATAAAGAGAAAGAGTACAAAAGAGAGAAATTTTACAGCTAGGCCTCCGGGGGTGACATCACTTATCAGCAGGCACTGTGATGCCCCTGAGCTGCAAAACCAGCAAGTTTTTATTAGGGATTTCAAAAGACGAGGAATGTACAAATAGGGAGTGGGTCACAGAGATCACATGCTTCAAATGGCAATAAAAGATCACAAGGGCAGAAGGGCAGAGCAAGGTCACAAGGCCAGGGTGAAATTAGAATTACTAATGAGGTTCCATGTCCCACTGTGCACACATTGTCATTGATAAACATCTTAACAGGAAACAGGGTTCAAGAGCAGAGAACCAGTCTGACTACAATTTACCAGGCTGGAATTTCCTAATCCTAGCAAGCCTGAGGGTGCTGCAGGAGACCAGGGTGTATTTCATCCCTTATCTTCAATCGCATAAGGCAGACACCCCCAGAGTGGCTGTCCATAGGCACCCCCTGGGAATGCATTCCCTTCCCAGGGTTATTCCTTACTGGGAAAAGAATTCAGTGATATTTCTCCTACTTGTTTTCTGCAATAAGAAAAATACGACTTTGTTCTGCCCGGCCCCGCAGGCAGTCAGACCTTATGGTTATCTCCCTTGTTTCCTGAACATCGCTGTTATCCTGTTCTTTTTCAGGGTGCCCAGATTTCATATTGTTCAAACACACATGTTTTACAATTTATGCAGTTAATGCAATCATCACAGGGTCGTGAGGCAACATACATCTTCAGCTTACGAAGATGACGGGATTAAGAAATTAAAGACAGGCATAGGAAATTATAAAAGTATTGATTGGGGAAGTGATAAATGTCCATGAAATCTTCACAATTTATATTCAGAGACTGCAGTAAAGACAGGCATAAGATATTATAAAAGTATTAATTTGGGGAACTAATAAATGTCCATGAAATCTTCACAATTTATGTTCTTCAGCCATGGCTTCAGCCGGTCCCTCCGTTCGGGGTCCCTGACTTCCCGCAACAGTAGTTTGTTATTAATGACTTCTATTACCCACCCTCTATGCTCAGTCAATCATTAAATGATGACCTTCTTTGCCTCTTTTGACAGTTTTTGACTTGAAGTTTATTTTACATGATCTAAGTACAGGTAATTATTCTCTTTAGGCTACTATTTGCATGGAACAGTCCATCCCTTAACTTTCAACTATGTTTCTTCTTAAGGCTAAAGTGAGTCTCTTACAGCATCTGGTTAGATCTTGTTTTTTAAAAATTTTCCAGCCGCTCTTTGACTTTCGTTCAAAGATTTAATTCATTTATATTTAAGGATAGCATTAATGGATAAGGATTTACTAGTGACATTTTATTATTTTGGGGGGGTTTGTTTTTGTAGATATTTGTTTCTTTCTTGTGCTCTGGTCTACCTTTGTGATTTAGTAATTTTATGAATTGCTAAGCTTTGAATTCTTTAACATTTGTGTATCTGCTGTAGTTCTTTGCCTTGTACTCATCATTAGGCTTACATAAAACATCGCGTAGTTTTATAAATTGACTATTTTAAGGTGACAATAACAATGTTTGTTGAAACAAGAACTCTAGACTTGTACTGTCCTCCCACAAAACTAAATTTTTGATATCTTTGTTTTCTGCTGCTGTAAAAAACCATTGAAGAGTGGGTAATTTATTATAAAATTGTATTTTGCTTATAGCTCTAGAGGCTGGGAAGTCTAAAGGCATGCATGGTGTAAACCTCTAGTGAGGATAATCCCATGAAGGAAAGTGGAAGTGAGCGTACAAAGCAGAGAGAGAGATGGGGCCAAATTTATTCTTTTATCAGGAGTCCACTCCTGTGATAACTAACCTTCTCCAAGGATAATGACATTCATCCATTCAAGCAGGTAGAGGTCTCCTGATGTAATTACCTCTTGAAGGTCCCACCTCTTAGTACTGTTAAAATGGCAATTAAGTTTTCAAATGAGTTTTAGAGGGGACATTGAAACCATAGCATCTCATCTACAACCCTCCAAAACTCATGTTCTTCTCACATACAAAATACAATACTTCTGTCTCAATAGCCTCAAAATTTTTACCCATTCCAGCATTGACTCTAAAGTTCTAAGTCCAGAGTCACATCAGAAGCAGATATGGATGAGACTCAAGGTATGATTTATCTGGAGGCAAATGTTTCCAGCTGTGAGCCTGTGAAATCAAAACAAGTGATTTGTCTTCAAAATATAATGGTGGAACAGGTGCAGAATAGACTTTCTCAGTTCAAAAGAAATAACTAGGCAAGAAAAAGGTGTAAGTGGTTTCAAGTGAGTCCAAAACCCAACCAAGAAAACAGCATTAAGCTTTAAATCTGGAGAATAATTTCCTTTGACTCTATGTCCTGAATCCTGGGGACACTGATTGGGGCCCTCAGACAGTCCTGCTCCCATATCTTTGCTGGGCTCAGTCCATGCTTCAGCTCTGTTAGGTTGGCGTTGCATGCTAGTGGCCCTATAGTTCCAAGATCTCAAAGGTAGCCTCACTACCATGGCTACACTAGGCATATCCCTAACTGGGACTCTGTGTTGGCTCTGACCCCATATTTCCACTCAGCATTGCCCTGATGGAGGCTCTTTGAAGTGGCTCCACTCCCATAGCTATTTGTGACATCCTTTGAAACTAGGTGGTGAAAGCCATGCCCCTACAACTCTTGCAGTCTGTGAGCCTATAGAGTTAACACCACATGGTTGCCATCGAGATTGACAGCTTGTACTTTTTAGGCACAAGTATTATAGTGACTGTGGAGCTGGGGTCCTAGGCTCAGAGTCTTGCAAAACTACTGTGGCACAAGTTCACTCACCAAGGCATGGATGGATGCAGATTACCCACAAAACTGAGGCTGTAACTTTGAAGCACACCTCAGTAACTCAAGCCCATGGGGCAGGGATGGAAGAGTTACTGATTCTGGGGTCAGTGCACAACACCAGCATGGCTCCAGGGAAAGAGGGGTGCTCTGGAGGCTTGAGCTCTGGGGAGCAGGTTACAGTTGAAATTTTGGTTCCAGAGCCAATAGGACACTGCAGCAACTCCATCCCTGGGTGATGGAGTGCCACATAGTGGTAACTCTAGACACTGGGATGGTAGGGCATGGCAATATCCCAGGCTGTGTAAGGCTGGATGTAGCAGCAGCAAGGCCTCAGGAATGACTAAGCGTGTCTGTGGCTTGGTCCTTGGGTTTCTTGAAGCAGTATAGAAATGACCCCCTGGGGAGCCAGGGTTTCTCAGAAGCTTGGACTCCAGGGAACTAGTCAGTTCTAGGGAGGTGGGGCACTGCAGTTATTTTGCCTGGATTGTTGGGTGACACAGCTCAATCAAAGCTATGTGTCCTCAGAGAGTGGGACACAGTTTCAGCTTGAATTTGGAGGGGCAGTGTGCACCAGCAACTAAGATGGGGGCATGGAGCAGTTCCATGGCAGCCTGGCCTCGGCAGGTAGAGAGTAGACAGCAGCAGTTTGGCTAAGGTATGGCTACCAGGTGTGTGTGGTGTAGCGGTGGTTAAGCCTCAGAGATAGAGGGGTGCAATAGCTACTCACTTCTGAAGCAGAATGCACTCTAGCCAGTGATTCAGTTCCAAGAAGGGGCAACACAGTAGCAGCTCAGGCCATGGAGGCCAGGGCATAGTGTCAGCACCACCTCTGGGATAGGACAGACATGTGGACTTCAGGTAGCTCCATCAGCTGAGCTCAGAGCCTGTGAAGACTCTATGTGTCTCCAGTAGTAAGATTACAGGTATCCATGGTGGTGATGGGAGCTGCTGGGGTCCTCTCGCTTACCTTCTCCCTGCAGGAAGAAGGCCCTGCTGACTCAGAGATGGCCCTAACTGGGGGAAGGGGTGGTGGAAGAAAGGTGTTTTATCTCCTTCTTCATGTAGCCATCCTGGGTTTCTATGATCTACAAGATTTCTGCTACTCCTTTGCTGTTTTCAGGTGCTCTTCTTTAGTTACTTTAGTTGGAATGCATTTGTTTATTCATTGTTTTGGGGAGTGTGTGTGTGTGTGTGTGTATGTGTGTGTGTGTGTGTGTGTGTGTGTTGATGATGATGAGGGTTAGGAACTTCTCGTTGGCCTTCTTGGTGACATTCTTTAGAATTCTAATCAGACATATTGTATACCTTTTAATTCTACACTTGTAATCTTTTAACCTCTCTTCTATTATGACCATTTTCTTGTTTCTCTACAGAATTCTTGGTGATTTCTTCAAATTTTTCTTCCAGTTGACTAATTCTATTTTTGGCTATTCCTTGTTATTTAACACATTGGCCAATTGTTTTCTGTCAACACTATTTTGTATTTGAAATTTGAGATTATGTTCCAAATATGTCCTGTCACTCTATGTGCTTTATCTTTGACTTCATGTTTGTGATTTAATTTTCATTTAAATAAGTTATCTATAATCTTTACATATTCTACATGTGATATATATCCAGATGCTCCTAATCTGTGGGACTTCTTGCAGGCTTGTATCAAGGATATCTACTTCCTTCTTTATGGACTCCAATGGAGGACTTATTCAGAGACTGATTGCCTTCTAAATATGTGTCTTTTTGGTGATTTCTCCTTTACTACTGACTTCGATGATTCTCAGAACTATACTTTTCCAGGGAAGTGACAGTTATCAACTGATGTATTTAATTCCCAGGATTATAAACAGTAATTTATGTTGTACACCTCGGGGGGGGCTCTCATCCTTGATAAGTATACTCTGAAATCTGTGGCCATGGTGTCCTGTTTCTTTCATACTCTCACTACACTTCTCCCCAAATTTATCGTCATGTAATCTTTGTTTCTAACACTCATTTCACCTGATTTATAGAAATGTTAGTTGTTTCCCACTTTCATAAAAAAATGGAGTTCTAATTCTGTTTGTCCAAATTGTTTTCGGAACTTTTCTAAAAGTGAAAAGAATAAGAACATTGATTTTTTGGTTACATTCTTATATATAATTCCTTATCTTAACTACTTCATTCACATTTACATTATATATTTCTTATTTATTATATTTGTCTTTCTTTTTTAAAAGAAATACTTATTTTATAATTTGAAATTTTGTACTTTTTATTTTACTATTTTTCATAATTTTAAGTATATACATTACTAAAGTTAAATTAATGTTCTAAATAATTAATCTTTTCATTTTAATGTTTCTCCTCTATCTTTCTCTGAAATTCACCCCCTTCTTCTGACTTTAATCAGTTTTATTGTTAGATAGCTAATAATTTATTTCCATTGATGTATCAAAAATAAATACAGGATGATAATTTTTTCAGAGAAATCTTAATTTTTTTCTCAACATAGCAAATTTGGAGTACAACAATTTTTTTTTCATTTATGGTACCAATAAAAGGGCACACATCTCAAAACGAGACTTTTATAGGGGCTCAGTGGAGTATAAGTGGTATCGAAATTAACTATTACTTGAAGGATATTAGCAAGCTTCATTTCCCTAAAAATTTATGGAAGTTGATCATGAAATACCTGAATATGAATTCAACTACATAGATAAAAATTTCCATGTGACTTTACCTATCTCTACATGACTTGGTTGGAGTTATTATACTGAGGACAGAAAGAGATATAAGAGTAATGTTTGTGCTTAGATTCTCAAAAAATGATTTGATGGATCCTTGCTATGCACCAGCAAGTTAGGATTTAAAGCAATGTAATAGGACAAGAGATTTAGATTTGTGGTGCCAAGAATATGACTGAGAGCCATAAGTTTCATTCCCAAAGTTCAGAGTTTGTGGCACAAAATACAAGGTTACATAAATCACACTCAGCAAGGAGGAACATGGGAAGATTTTCAGCCCTGTGAATTTAACTGTGCTCTGATTAGAAAAGGAAGAACTATGCAATACTATACAATAAATTGGAAGGCAGATTAGTTTGTGTAGTTTATTACTATTATAAAAGTAATCCTTCAGCTGGGTGCGGTGGCTCACACCTGTAATTCCAGCACTTTGGGAGGCCGAGGCGGGCGGATCACAAGGTCAGGAGATGGAGACCATACTGGCCAACATGGTGAAACTCTGTCTCTACTAAAAATACAAAAATTGGCTCAGTATGGTGGCACGCGCCTGTAGTAACAGCTACTCGGGAGACTGAGGCAGGAGAATCGTTTGAACCCAGGAGGCAGAGGTTGCAGTGTGCCGAGATCGCGCCACTGCATTGCAGCCTGGTGACAGCGTGAGACTCCATCTCAAAAAAAAAAAAACAAAAAACAAAAACTAAAAAACAAAGTAATCCTTTGTGGGTAAGTGGCTGTAATCAAGGGATTAGGCAGTAAGAGGGATAGAAATAAAATCTGAGCCGACTTGGAATTGGAACTTAAAGAAATTTCTCTAATTTTAGAGGTCCAACAGGTTTACCTCGCTTCTGTCAACATGTCCCTCTCTGCAGGATTTTCTAGCATCTTGATATCATATGACATTTAGTTTCTCTCCCACCGCCTGCCCTCGCCCCACACACACCCTTAATGTGTTGCCTATTCCACTTCCCCAGCTCTAACAGCTATTATGATATGGGAAGAGAATGTAGACCAGATTTTGTCCTTAGGGAGGAACCTGCCCCAAAGTGTCATGTCCTCTTTTGCCATTTCCAGGACATCATACTAAATTACATTTCTTATTGTAGCACCTTTTCTGCTGCCATGACAACCATGCAAGGAATGGAACAGGACATGCCAGGGGCTGGCCCTGGTGTGCCCCAGCTGGGAAACATGGCTGTCATACATTCACATCTGTGGAAAGGATTGCAAGAGAAGTTCTTGAAGGGAGAACCCAAAGTCCTTGGGGTAAGTTGCAAATCTAGGGGAAGACCAATGGTGTTGCAAACTCATATTTCATAAGACCTAATGCCAAATACACTGTCCCACTAGCCTCATAATACAACAGCCAACCCTCACGACATCAGTAATTACTTTTCAGGCTCTTCATCTGAAAAACTATGTAGTATTCTGTCACAACATGCTTCCAGTTGAGTTATATTTAAAATATATTGAGTTCAGATCTATTCTAGGGTTGTGGGTCATCCATGATAATTGTATTTAAACTCAGTGTGGAAAAGCAGCAAAATAAAAGGCCACCTATGCACTACTAGCTGACGCCCCCTTTACAGGCCTTCCTGATAGCTGACAGGCACATATTGCTACTATTTCTTTCTGGCACCTTTTCTTAGCGCCCTGCTCAGAGGATGAAAAATCTATTCTCTGAGCATTTCCATCTGGAGTCTCAGATGAACATGCCCAAAAGAAATGAAGGATTAAAAGAATGACAGAATAGGGCAGGTGAAAGGATATTAAATATAGGTTTATCACTAGCCCAAGCTTCAAACCACAGGAAAATGTCACTGTGGATATTCTGGATCCTTTTTTCACATTATTCATTTTTTGGAGGGGGGGAAATATAGTTATTTCTCATAAAATATGTTATTTATGTTGGCACATACTAGGTTTATTTGTTTATTTATTTTTAATTTTATTTTTTGAGATGGAGTCTCGCTCCATCATCCAGGCTGGAGTGCAGTGGCACAATCTGGGCTCACTGCAACCTCCGTCTTCCGGGTTCAAGAGATTCTCCTGCCTCAGCCTCCTGAGTAGTTGGGATTACAGGCATGAGCCACCATGCCCGGCTAATTTTTGTATTTTTAGTAGAGACGGGGTTTCAGCATGTTGGTCAGGCTGGTCTTGAACTCCTGACCTCGTGATCTGCCTGCTTCGGCCTCCCAAAGTGGGTTTATTTTTTAATGTATGAATAATTATTTTAAAATATACTGTATGTTTTAGAGCAGTTTTAGGCTTAAAGAAAAATTGAGAGCAAAGTACAGATCTATCCTATATGCCCCTTGCCCCCACAAATGCATAGCTTTTTAATTATCAACCTCCTCCACCAGAGTGTAACCTTTGTACCAATTGATGAACTACATTGACACATCATTACTAAAAGTACACAAATCACAATGGGGTTCATTCTCTGTGTTGTGTGTTCTGTGGGTTTTAACACAAGTATAGTGATATGAATCTACCTTTGTAGTATCACATAGTATCCCACCAATCCCTGGCAACCACAAATCTTTTATTGTCTTCATAGTTTGCCTTTTCCAGAAAGTCATACAGTTGGAATTGTACAATAGGTGGTTTTTTTAGATTGCGTTCTTTCACCTAAATACATGCATTTAAATTTCCTCCATGTTTTCTTATGGCTTGATAGCTCATTTATTTTTAGTACTGAATAATATTTCATTGTCTAGAAGTACCACAGTTTATTTATGCATTCACCTACTGAAGGACATCTTGATGGCTTCCCAACTTTGGCAATTAGGAGTAACATTGCTATAAATATCTGTGTGCAGGTTATGTGTGGTTAAAGTTTTTCAACTCATTTGGTTAAGTATGATTACTGTATTGTAAGTAAGAGTATATTTAGTTTTGTAAGAAACTGCCATACTGTCTTCCACATGGCCTTGTCATTTTGAAGATTTCAATCAACAGTCAATGAGTTCCTGCTGTTCTGCAAAATCTCCAGCAATTGGTAGTGCCAGTGTTCTGGATTTTTACCATTCTAACAGGTGCTAGTGGAATCTCACTATCATTTTAATTTGCATTTCCCTTGTGACATAAGATGTGGACCATCTTTTCATGCATTTCTTTACCATCTCTATATCTTCTTTCATAAGGTGTCTTGTTAAATTCTTTGGCACATTTTTAACGAGGACGTTTATGTTCTTATTGTTAAGTTTTAAATTTGTTGTATATTTTGGATAACGATCCTTTGTCAGATATGCCTCTTGCAAATATCTTCTCCCAGTCTGTGGTTTGTCTTTTCATCTCTTGACAATGTCTTCTGCAGAGCAGAACATTTTAATTTTAAGAAAATTCAGATGATTTATTCTGTATTTCATGGTTTGTGCCTTTGGTATCGTATTGACAAATTCATCACCAAACCCAAGGTCATCTAGATTTTGGCCTATGTTATCTGTTAGGAGTTTTATAGTTTTTAGTTTAATATTTATGTCTGTGATTCGTTTTCAGTTAATTTTTGTGAAAGATATAAGGTATGTGTCTTTTATTCTTACTTATGGATATCAAGTTTTAAGTACTATTTTTTAAAATACTTTTTTTTTCATTGTATTACTTTAGCTCATTACCAAAGATCACTTGACTATATTTGTGTGGCTCTCTCCAGGCTTTCTACTCTATTCCATTGATCTATTTGTCTATTTCTTTGCTAATATCACACAGTCCTGATTACTATCACTTTATAGTATGTCCTAAAATTGGGTAGTGTTAGTCCTACAACTCCTTCTTCTTCTTCTTCTTCTTCTTCTTCTTTTCTTCTTTTTCTTCTTCTTCTTCTTCTTCTTCTTCTTCTTCTTCTTCTAGATTGTGTTTGCTATTCTGAGTTTTTTGCCATTCCTTATAAATTTTAGAGTCAGTTTATCAATATATACAAAATAACTTGCTGGGATTTTAATGGAGATTGTATTAAATCTACTGATCAAGTTGGAAAGAACTGACATCTTGACAATGTTGAGTCTTCCTATCCATGGACATGGAATATCTCTCCATTTATTTTATCAAAGTTTGTAGTTTCTTATAGATTTTGTACATATTTTGTTAGATTTATACCTAACAAATGCCAAATACCAATACCTAAATATTTTAGTTTTAGAGGTGCTAATTTAAATGGCATTATGTTTTTAATTCCAAATTTCACTTATTCATTATAAGTACATAAGAAAGTAATTGTCTCTTGTGTATTAATCTTGTATAAATCTTGTAAACCTAATATAATTGTTTGTTAGTTCCAGGAATTTTTGGTTGATTCTTTCAGATTTTCTACACAGACATCATGTCGTCTGGGAACAAAGGCAGTTTTATTTTTCCCTGACCAGTCTGTATATCTTTATTTCCTTTTCTTGTCTTACTGTTTCTGCTATGACTTCCAGTACAATGTTGAAAGGAGTAGTGACAGGGCTCATCCCTGCCTTGTTCCTGATCTTAGTGAGAAAGCTTTGAGTTTCTCCATTAAGTATGAAGTTAGCTGTAGGTTTTTCACAAATATTCTTTATCAACCTGAAGAAGTTCTCCTCTATTAATAGGCTTTTCAAGAGTTTTTATAATAAACAGGCATTGGATTTTGTACAATATTTTTTCTGCATCTGTTAATATAATCATGTGATTTTTCTTCTTTAGCCTGTTGATGTGATGAATACATTAATCGGTTTTTTGAATGTATAGTCAGTCTTGCATACCTGGGATAAATCCCAAGTGGTCATGGTACACAATTTTTTTGATGCATTGTTAGATTTAGTTTGCAGATATTTTGTTGAGGATTTTTGCATATTTGTTCATCAGAGATGTTGGTCTGTAGTTTTCTTTTCTTGTAGTGTTTTTGCATGGTTTTTGGTAGATGGTAGTGCTAGCTTCAGAGAATTAGTTAAGGAGTATGTCCTCTGTTTCTATTTTCTGTAAATAATGGTATAACTTTTTTCTTAAGTGTCTGGTAGAATTCACCACTGAGCCCTTCTAGGTATGATGCTTTCTGTTTTGGAAATTTATTAATTATTGATTCAATTTATTTAATAACTATAGGCTTATTCAGAGTGTCTCTTCTTGTGTGAGTTTTGACAAATTGTCTTTAAGGAGTTATCCATTTTATCAAGGCTATCAAACTGTGGGCGTAGAATTGTTCATAACATTATTTTATTATCCTTTTAATTTCTATGGGAACTGTATTGATGTTCCTTCTTTCATTTACGTTAGTAATTTTTGTCCTCTCTCTTTTTCTTATGCTGGCTAGAGGCTTTTTAAATTTTATTTATACATACATATATTTTTAAAAACTGCTTTGGATTTTATTGATTTTGTCTATTCATGTTCTGTTTTCAATTTTATGATTTCTGCTCTAATTTCTATTATAGTTCTTCTTCTGTTTATTTGGAGTTTAATTTGCATTTCTTTTTCTAGTTTCTTAAGGTAGACTCTCATGAGATTGATTTTAGATCATGATTTTCTAATATATTCATTCAATGCTATAAATCTTCCTCTAAGCATTGCTTTCACTACATCCCATAAATTTTGATAAGTTGTTGAAATGTTTTTGATCCTTTGGAACGCCATGGGATAATGGTACTCTTACTCTGCTACGTTTAGATCCCTGTGTACTCATACTCATGTCCTCATACCCCAGACTTCAAGAAAATATCATATTTGCTTTTCTTGTTTTCTTCCCCTGTATATACTCTCCTTTCTTCAGGTTACTTCTCCTTGCTACAATAATTGCTTTATAATTCCTAGGCCACTTCTCTGAGCTCATGAGAAAAAGAGAGAAATAATTGTGGTAGAAGTAACATCGTAGGTATCAGAAAAGCACCTCTGGGCTGGTTCTGGCATACTCCTTTTAACCTTGAAATTATTGGCAATGATAGACGTCGCGAGAGATAATATTGGTAAGATTACATTCACGGTTATTTATGTGAAAAAAAGAGTGCTAAGAGAATACTAAGAAGGTCATATGACTATCAAATGAAGGAGAATAAGGATAGCTTAGTGATTGGAAAGGGGGTGGCGGAAGCACCATTTTTGTGGTGGACAATCAGTTTTTGCTTTCTTCACCATTTTTAGGTTGTGCAGATTCTGATTGCCCTGATGAGCCTTAGCATGGGAATAACAATGATGTGTATGGCATCTAATACTTATGGAAGTAACCCTATTTCCGTGTATATCAGGTACACAATTTGGGGGTCGGTGATGGTGAGTAGAGTATCTTTTGATATAATTGAAGATAACATAAAGCAGTTGTCAATACCCTGATCTTTGGAATCCTATTCTAACTGTATCTTGTAATTCTGTAAATCTGAGAGTGGTATCTAACCATTTCTTACTCAATTTTCTCATATTTAAAGTACTACTAATAATATAGTATTATATTAAATCTAGGCAGATTAAATATTTATATATGTCAGTTAGATATATTACAGCAGCACACTGCCAAAGACCCAAACCAGAATGGCTTTAACATTGGAAGCACTGATTATTTCACAACAAGACTAGTGGCTTGTCATTTCTAGGATGGCTTCATTCAGTGGTGCAAGGATTTCATCAAGGATTGCTAGCAGACCATATCAGAGGGGAGATGGTTGACACATCCAACTTTTGGTAAATATTTCATATACATATTCCCAAATCAACTGTCAGTAAGGATAACGGACTTGCCATTATTGGCTTGGACTAATCAAGATTTACCTCTGTAGCTGGGAGGAGTCTACCCTACCTTTAGCTCATGAGAAACTGAACAAAATGATGGTTTAGTTAGCAAGGAAGAAGAGGAGAGGTGGCTGGTACACAAGCAGTTTCTAATATCTAGTATACTGACTATTGAAACTCAGGAAATTGTTACCTTAGAAAATGAAAATGTTATTTGATATATTTTGTTTCATAAATTCAATAAAATAACTATAATTATTATAATTAATATTAAATTAATTATAACTTTTATTAATATTACATTAAATTAGAATTGGAATTTAAATTTAAAAACCTTCTCCCAAGAGAAAACACAAGATAGTTTTAATGCAAATTGAGAGTAAAATTGAGAATAAAATACCAAGTTTTATCCATTGTAGAGAGAAAAATAAAATTTATAAGTTGGGTTTATGTTAGAATCAGGGAATCTATTCTAGCATTGCAGGGTTTCCATTTATTTCTAAAACTGAGAATGAGGTAGTTTAGAGTTTTATAGAAGAGCTTGCTTTTTGATCCCCTTCACCTGTTTACAGCAGAAGTGCAAGATTGGAAGAACAGTAAAGCTGTGTTTTACTTCTAGAACGCTGCACAATACTTCATATATCCAAAAATACTAATGCCAATAACAGCTCTTATTAAACTCTTACTATCATGTGGACACTCTACTTAGTGCTTTATATGTGCAATTTCATTTCAAACAATCACCACGAACTTCTGATTTTTCATTATAATCATTTTATGGATGAAGAGAGGTTAAGTAACTAACCCAACATCACAACTGTTTGGTACAGGAATGAAGATTCAAATAGGGTCAATGTATTTTCAGAATTGCATACATCTAACCACTTAGTTTTCTGTTTTTATTTCCGTTTCCTTTTCAAGATCACATTAAAAACCAGCTTACATGGTGCAAGCCTTCACACATGTTCAGTAGATTACCAGGAACTGCAGGAGCCATTTGTCCGCTGAGACATCACTGAGACTTTCGTAGGTGTTCCATTAGATGAGACTTTACTTAATTGGTGAACTCTTTTCTGCGGCTACCTTCCATTATTCTTTCAACCTTTTTTTCCAAACCTCATCTATGAAGTGCCTCCTTTTTCTCTTTTATGCAGTATAAGTACCAATACCAAGAACCAGTCACAAGTTCCTCTTATTTTTGGCCTCTTCAGTTCTGTTTCTGTATATGTTTCACATTCCTTGTTTTTTCCTCTGAGATAGTACATACATACTTTTTCCTGTGGCAAATGAAGTCCTCTTATTCAATCCTATCTTCAAATACACAGACATACATACACACTTGTAATGTGTATATATAATTTCTGTATAGAATGTTTTTCCAAGGTGCCTTATTGAATTTTTAGAATAGTTTATGGTAATTTTTAGTTCACGTTCTTGAATGTTTGCAATATATATTGTTCATACTTAAATAAGAATAGTTAAACCACTTGTTCCAACTATTTTTCTTATATAATTATTTTGGTAAATATACCCAGAATAGTATTACATAATAGTCAGCATCTTTATCTTGATTTTGACTTTAATGAAATGATCCTACATTTTTATCATTAAACATAATAAAGACTTTTAGACTGAGACAGATTTCTATCATGTTACAGAAATTACAATTCTTTTTTTTTTTTTTTTTTTGGTTTTTGGTTTTTGGTTTTTTGAGACAGAATTTCGCTCTTATTACCCAGGCTGGAGTGCAATGGCACGATCTCGGCTCACTGCAACCTCCGCCTTCCGGGTTCTCACCATTCTCCTGCCTCAGCCTCCCAAGTAGCTGGAACTACAGGCACCTGCCGCCACACCCGGCTAATTTTTTTGTATTTTTAGTACAGACGGGGTTTCACTGTGGTCTCGATCTCCTGATCTCGTGATCCACCCGCCTCAGCCTCCCAAAGTGCTGGGATTACAAGCGTGTGCCACCACGCCCTACCAATAATTCTTTATATTTTACCAGTAATGTTGCAGTTACTAATAATGTTGAATTGTATTAAATGTCCTATCCTATCAACACTGTAAACATGAATAGCAATAAGCATGTAATTTTTTTCTTAAATTCGTTAATTGTGTAAATTAGAATATTTCAATATTAAAAAATGTTTGTAGAGCTGAAGGAACATCCCAAATGTTCATGATGTATTTTATATCATATGATGGGTGATTCCCTCTAGTGGTTTTATTCCAGTGGTGATTTAGATATCATGAATCATCTCTATGTCTGGGTATTTGGAAGTTAAATAAATTTATTGAGCTTTTTTATTAGTTCTGTATTTTTTATATTATGATATAATTTTTGAATCATCTGAAATCAAATTTGAAAAGCAAATTAAAAACTCCAACAATTGAATATTATAAGATAGAGAGTCTAACCAACTTGACTAGCTATTTTAGCTAAATGAAAAATAATTGCCTATTGATGGAATCAAATGAACTACTATATTCTAGTCATCACCTAATTGGGAATTTACATTTTTTTGCTACTATTTTGCTTATAAGTTTAAAAATATTGGCCGGGCGCAGTGGCTCACGCCTGTAATCCCAGCACTTTGGGAGGCCGAGGCGGGCGGATCACGAGGTCAGGAGATCAAGACCATCCTGGCTAACACTGTGAAACCCCGTCTCTACTAAAAACACAAAAAATTAGCCCAGCGTAGTGGCGGGCTCCTGTAGTCCCAGCTACTCGGGAGGCTGAGGCAGGAGAATGGGGTGAACCCGGGAGGCGGAGCTTGCAGTGAGCCGAGATTGCCCCACTGCACTCCAGCCTGGGCGACAGAGCCAGACTCCGTCTCAAAAAAAAAAAAAAATTCTAAATGAGAATAATTTTAGTGTATTTTTTGTTTAAATATCGTCATCAATTTTGGTACCATGTAAGAATTACTTTGTATCAGGAGTTTGGAAACTATCTTTTCGTGCCCTCAAACAGTTTTAATATCATTTCAGTTACATATTTGAAAAACTTGATAAATTCTCCCATGGATTTATCTGGTATTATTTCTCTGTTCTTTCTGGGAAAAGGGAAAATAATGTGCAAACCTTTGTGGTTTTCTTTAAGATAATTGGTCTGATTAACATATCTATCTAATTTAGAATTAAGTTTAGTAAGTTATGACTCCCAATACTGGCTAAAAGTTTTTTACCTTCATTTTTTCTCTCATTTTTAGTTTATTATTTCAGGATCCTTGTCAATTGCAGCAGGAATTAGAACTACAAAAGGCCTGGTGAGTAATATTTTCTTTTTTTTGGTATCAAAAAAAGGAAGGATTAATAAAAAATGTATTCTGCCAGGGTGTAAAACAGGTTTTGTTTCTTTGTTTGTAAAAAATCAGGAGCGATTGTGCATTTTACCTACTAGAATCTGTCTTTCAAAAACTGCAGTCAGGCTAATTGCTGACATAGGACTGGATATTTTGGCAAGGTAGGGAATCTTACGCTTGTGGAGGGAATCTTTTTGAAGATATAGAGAATTATTGAGAAGAAATATCAAGTGGGACCGCTCCAACAAAACCCTGCAGCATGAGTCAGCCCATGATAGTGACACCAAGCATTGGTGTTGTGTAATATTTACTGACCCATTGATTATAATGTAGACTCCAACTGTGTCCAGAAAGGATTTTGAGTTTTCAATAAAAGAAATTCACAATAAGGTTATTACATAAGAAGCAAATTTAAAATGTAATTCTCATGCCAAGATGCCTTTCATAAAGCCAATACAATGCGAAAGTCCATATCTGAATAAATGTTTTTTTCTAGTTAAAGTCCATATTTGAGTTTTCTTTGTTCAAAAGATAAATATCAAATTCTGGAGCATGATCAATATGGGTTTTCCAAATCTGGCCTAACCCAACTCCCTAGAGTCCCCTCCAGCTGCAGCCACATTACACATACTCCTCACACTTTGCTGTGCAAGTTTAGTTCTTTTTTGTTTGTTTTTTTTCTGGTTTTTGGTTTTTGGTTTTTTGAGACAGAGTTTCACTCTTATTACCCAGGCTGGAGTGCAATGGCGTGATCTCGGCTCACCGCAACCTCCGCTTCTCAGATTCAAGTGATTCTCCTGCCTTAGCCTCCCGAGTAGCTGGGATCACAGGCATGTGCCACCACGCCCAGCTAATTTTTGTATTTTTAGTAGAGATAGAGTTTCTCCATGTTGGTCAGACTGGTCTCAAACTCCTGACCTCAGATTATCCACCCCGCTTCGGCCTCCCAAAATGCTGGGATTACAGGCATGAGCCACTGCGCCCAGTCAGCAATTTTAGTTCTTATTAAAAGCCTCCTTACCTTTATCCATGAGAAGAGAACGTACAGAAAAGAATATACTGCTGAGAGAGATAATATACAAAAGGTATAGAGGCATGACAGGCAAACAGCATTTAGAAAAATGATAAGAAATCAGGCATCAGAAGCAAGGAGTGGCAGGGAAGGACATAGACAGGGCTGTCCAGCTAAAGTGTGAAGGACATTGAAAACCCTGCTAAAGAGATTTGGAGATTATATTATGTGCCCACGGGAATCATCTGAAGAATTGAAGCTGGGGAATAATGAGATCATGTTTGTGTTTTGCCAAGAGATTAGAGTTGAAACCACAAGGCAAGTTAGAAGACTATTGAAATAATCAAGATAATGATAGATGGCAGTAAGAAAGAGATGGTGGGTGTAAAGTGATTCATGGAGATATATCTGAGGATGTTGTTGGATTGTTTAATTGATTTTCATTCCTTTCTAGGTCCGAGGTAGTCTAGGAATGAATATCACCAGCTCTGTACTGGCTGCATCAGGGATCTTAATCAACACATTTAGCTTGGCGTTTTATTCATTCCATCACCCTTACTGTAACTACTATGGCAACTCAAATAATTGTCATGGGACTATGTCCATCTTAATGGTTGGTACTGCCTCTTTTCAGGGGATATTATTATAGAAGCAAGTTTGGGGAGTGCTGGCTCTGGCAAAGACAATAATTAATATTCCCTAATTGATGAATGACTTTGGGAAGTTGGAGTGATTGAGAAATAGAATAATCTTTCATTTAGGAGTTAGGTACATGTCTCATCTCTGTCTTTATTCTTCTATATATGATGAGGCAAAATGGGAAGAAAGCTTATAGTTATAGAACACCTACTCATTAATAGTTACTGTGCTGGGTATTTTGTATACATTTTTCTGTTTAATTTTAAAACATTGATGCAGTACGTACTGTTATCCCCTCTAAAAATGGGGCCCTGATGTCAGTCCCTATTCTCTAATAATGAAGTAAAATTGTCTTGAACAGTATTTTACAAGTGGGGAGTAGCTCAGTATCCTTTCCAACATCTTTGGATGTTCTTGCAAGGTTAACCACTTTTATCCTCAACATCTAGCTTCTGATAAATTCTCAGTCTTCATTATGACTTTTACTACTTTTTTGTACCAATTGTTCTTATCTTAATGCTATCCTAATTGCTTTATTCTGAAAATGCCACCTACACAATATTTTGTAGGTAGTAAAACTTCTTGACATTTTGGGCCATTGGGTAATTGTGGGGAGGAAAAGTTCTTGCAGCACATCACAGCAGAATAAAATGCACAATTAAATCTTTATTATTAAAAAGCCTGGCAGGGTGCAGTGGCTCATGCCTGTAATCCCAGCACTTTGGGAAGATGAGGTGGGTGGGTCACCTGAGGTCAGGGGTTCAAGACCAGCCTGGCCAACATGATGAAGCCCCGTCTCTACTAAAAATACAAAAATTAGCCAGGCATGATGGCACGTGCCTGTGATCCCAGCTACTTGGGGGGCTGAGGCAGGAGAATTGCTTGAAGCTGGGAGGCGGAGGTTGCAGTGAGCCGAGATGGACACATTGCACTCCAGCCTGGGCAACAGAGCGAGACTGCATCTCAAAAAAAAGAGAAAGCCTATTGGCCATTTTGAACACCTGCAAATTTTTTGTTACTTTCCCTCTATATGAACTTTCAGCCTTTCACCTTGCTGCTTAGTTCTCTTCCTTACCATGTTCTTCGCTTATGTAAACGTGGAAACCCAACATTCTTCCTAACTTACTAGGCAGAATCAGTTGCATTCTGTTTACTTCATTCCTAGCTAATTCTACATAGTTTTGTGGGCTATATAATCACACCAAAATAACCCCTTGAGGTGTCTTTGCTAAACTAATTTACTTCCCTTGAGATTTCTATTGCTTTTTATAGTAAGCAATTTTACTTCTTGCCACTCGCTCAAAATAAGAAAAAGCTTCTATAGAGAATTTGACAAATTCTTTCAAGGTCATTCAGTTAGAAATTGGCAAAAGGAAGATTAGATTCTATAATTTCTTGTCTCTAATTCCCCTATTATTTGCTATTGGTATCCTGCAGAAGGACCTTACTTTTAGTTTACGAAGTTCTCTTCATTGGTAGATTTTAAGGGCACAATGATAGAGACAAAATCTGGAATTGGTCAACCTGATAGAGCTGATTTCGTGGGCATGGGACCTGTGCAGTTACTCAGGGCTTCACAGTTAAAAGAGCCCTGTGCTTGATCTAATGCTCTGCTGTTGCTATCTTAAAGTTGTTTTTAAAAATTTTAAACAAGAGAATCTTTAATTACATAGCTGGTCCTGCATTCATCTCAATCACCTTTCCCAGAGTCCATGATGAATTCCTGTTAATTGTGTGAACATCTTTATGCCTGTTCTTATAGCAGAGGACCTCCATAAGGGCTTCCTGGGATTTGAAGTAATGGTTCTATTCTTGCCTGGGCACCTGCACAATCAGTCCACAGGTCTATATACATGCCACTTTTTTTGGAGGCCCAGCCCTATACCTGTTTTTGTAAATAAAGTTTCATAAATAAAGTTTAATTGAAATATAACGAAGCCCATTTGTTTACATATTGTGGAGTGCTGCTTTCGTGTTATAACAGCAGGTTTGAGTATGTGTGACAGAGACCTTATGGTCGGCAAAATCTAAAATGTACATTATCTGGCCTTTACAGAAAGCTTGCTGTCTTCTAGTCTACACTTCTAGATGGTAAAATCCTTGAAGACAGGGGAATTGTCTGTTTTGTTTGCTGCTCTATCTTCTGTGCCTACAACAATGTTGGAAACACAGAGGCCACTACAGCTGTTGAAGGCACAAGAAAATAAATAAGCAATGAATGCAAATATTCTCAAGGTCTCCTTAAGTCTGCCTCACTCATATCCTGAGCTCTTGGTCTATTGGCTCTTCTGCAACAGAGGGACTATCCCTAACCATGGAGAGAAAAAGAGAGAATATTTAAACCAGATAATCCCTGCATCAATCCACGGGAAAATTAATAGAAATAAGTGTACTGCCCAATGTTTTCCAAATTTTGACCACGTTTCTTGGCTGAAGACTAGCCCTAAAGCCAGTGCTCTGGGCAGATGGATTAAAGACTGACCTACTTGATGTTCATTATTGTATTAGCTTCTTATTGTTATTGTAACAAATTACTACAAATTTAGTGTCTTAAGACAACACAGTTTGGTTATCTTATGTTTCTGGAGGTTAGAAGTTCCAAGTGGGTCTCACTAGGCTAAAATCAGAGTGTTGGCAAGGCCATACTCCTTTCTGAAGGCTTAGGCAACAAAAAGTTTTATTGCCTTTTCTGGCTTCTTTAGGCTGCCTATATGTTGCTTGGTTTGTCATCCCATCCTCTACCTTCAAATCAAGCGATGTAGCATCTTCAAATCTCTCTTGAACTCTATTCTGGCTCTTGCTTCCACTTATATGGATTCTATCGTTATTTTGAACTCACCTGAATAATCCAGGAAAATTCTCTTATATCAGCTAATAAGCAATCTTAATTTCATCTGCAAATTTAATCCTTTTCGCTGTTCAAAAAGAACACTGGTCCCCCAGGGAGGCCTGCATTCTAATCTCCAGAAGCTGAGGATTAGGGGACTAGGATGCAGACCTCCCTGGGGGACCACTACTCTGCTTACATTACTAAGATATGGAATCATAATATTTTCTCAATGATATGAGTTTCTAGTACTCAATAGGATATGACGACAATTATCTTTATACTACCTTCCTAACTTTTTAAAGCACTTTCATTTTCCATGCACACAATAGTACTGGGCGGTGCTGAACTAGGGAATAAATGTTTGTGATTATTTTATCAGTGAAAAAAGTGAGAAGCTACTTCAGCAGATCAAGAATTGGTCAAGGGTATGGCTGCCACTGGGAGGCAGGTTTCCTGACTCCCAGCCAGTGCTTTTTCTCTTATGACATTGTGGTTACTGGTAAATGTTTTCACTTGTCATCTCCATTTCTCACATTCCTTTGTTATGAGTTTTCTCCTAGGGTCTGGATGGCATGGTGCTCCTCTTAAGTGTGCTGGAATTCTGCATTGCTGTGTCCCTCTCTGCCTTTGGATGTAAAGTGCTCTGTTGTACCCCTGGTGGGGTGAGTATTGGCCTTCATTTGAAGATGTCTGTATTAGTTTTCTATTGCTGTGTAATCGATTACACACACTTAGAGTCTTAACACAGAACACATTCATTATCTCTCAGTTTCCATGGTTCAAGAGTCTGAGCCCAGCTGAAGTATGTCCTTGACTCAGGATCTTACAAGGCTGTCATCAGGGAGTTGGCTGGGGCTGTGGCCTTGCTTGGAGCTTCTGATTCTCTTCCATACTAATGTGGTGGAATTCATTTCCTCTCAGTTGGAGAACTCATGACAATGTATTTTATCTTTGAAATCAGCCGGTTGCTAATGCTTTAATCCTCTCACAAAGGGTTCACATGAATGGATGAGGTCCATTCAGAATAATGCCTTTCTTGATAAACTGAAAGTCAACTAGTTAGTACCTACACACAGGACTTGTATCTCATCCTATACACAGGTTCCATCCACACTTGAGAGAAGGGAATCACAAGGGGTCAGTGAGTGTCACCTTAGAACTCTGCCTCGCACAGTAGCTACATAAAAGCTCTTTTTCCCCTTCCTTTCTCCCTCGAAGTGCATAACCTCTGAATCCAGATATGAGGATATTTCACAATGAAGAGGTCCCCAAAAAGTATTTTATTTTATTCCATTATCCTATTACAACAACTTTTCCTGGTATATTTCCATGAAATATCATGATCTCAGACTTCTCTATCAGTCTGTGCCCACCTGCCCACTCTTTTACCCTGAGACCTGCAGCTGATGCTGCTCCTGGCAGCTAAACCCAAAGAATGTCACACAGAGAGAGGAAAGCAGGGAATGGAAGGAAAGAAGAGACCAAGAAAGAAGCTCTAGGAAGAATGGGGAGGGATATCCTCCAAGGGTTGAAGGTTCCAGAATGAGGAAATGGATAGTAAAACCCCAACAGCTACTCATTAGCTTCATTACCCAAAGGCCCACAGGCAGACAAAACCAACAGCCAAATAATAAAATAATCATAGTTTGATGAGACGGTTCTTCTGGTGCCCTTCTCCATCATTTTGCACCTCTTTGTCTTCTTTTGAGGTTCCCAGGCCTTCCTCACAGAAGAGTGGGGGTTCCACATCCCACTCCCCCACAGCCCTTCCTCACAGAAGAGAGATTGACTATAGCACATTAACTCTAATAGTGGGTTTTTGCATTGTAAAACCTGAGAAGGGAGAGATTCTCAGCAATTACCAATGATTTTATAATTTCATTGAGCAAAGCTTTTTATTTTCATTGAGTGAAACATTTGGACATGGAGGCAAACTCTTTAGTAAGTTTCATGTCATAATATTTAAGCTTGTGTTCCCTTCAGCTCTTAGCATACGAGCTGGGGAATGTTGTTTTCTAATCTCCTGATGTGAATTCAGAAAAGCAGTGGTTTTGGGGCATATGATAGCTAGGTCTCTATCTCTTCCTGTTCTTCCACCAACCCTATGTCACACTGACTTTGTGGAAGAATAACCAGAACTCTTCTTAGTTTTGTGATGTGTGGGCCAGTGTGGTTTTTGCAATGCGTTATTCCTAACTAGCAAATCATGATTTGGGTATGTTGATGTCATCAGCATGAACAACCTGGTTTGGAAGAAGAGCCCCATATTTTTCATAACACCTTGGTTTACCCAACGTTATTGTGCACTGTCATCCACATGTAATATTGATCCACTTGCGAGACCAGAGCAGTGGTCATCAGCAGCTCAGGTCAAGAGCTATCACTGAATGTTGTGTCCTAAATCAGGCCTGATCAAGAGAGTGACTGAGAAACCCCACATACTTGATCTTGAGAATGAATCAGAGAAGAAAAGAGTAAACTCTGATAATGATGACTTTATGTGGGCAGGAAAGGGGCACTCGGAGGTGATTTGGGTGACTCACCTATGGCATTCTGATTGTTTCACAGGTTGTGTTAATTCTGCCATCACATTCTCACATGGCAGAAACAGCATCTCCCACATCACTTAATGAGGTTTGAGGCCACCAAAAGATCAACAGACAAATGCTCCAGAAATCTATGCTGACTGTGACACAAGAGCCTCACATGAGAAATTACCAGAATCCAACTTCGATACTGATAGACTTGTTGATATTATTATTATATGTAATGCAATTATGAACTGTGTGTGTATAGAGAGATAATAAATTCAAAATTATGTTCTCATTTTTTTCCCTGGAACTCAATAACTCATTTCACTGGCTCTTTATCGAGAGTACTAGAAGTTAAATTAATAAATAATGCATTTAATGAGGCAACAGCACTTGAAAGTTTTTCATTCATCATAAGAGCTTTATATAAAGGCATTACATTGGCAAATAAGATTTGGAAGCAGAAGAGCAAAAAAAAGGTATTGTTAAAATGAGGCCTCCATGCAAAACACATACTTCCCTCCCATTTATTTAACTTTTTTTTCTCCTACCTATGGGGACCAAAGTGCTTTTTCCTTCAGGAAGTGGAGATGCATGGCCATCTCCCCCTCCCTTTTTCCTTCTCCTGCTTTTCTTTCCCCATAGAAAGTACCTTGAAATAGCACAGTCCGTCCTTGCATGTGCTCAAGCTATCATTTGAGTAAAAGTATACATGGAGTAAAAATCATATTAAGCATCAGATTCAACTTATATTTTCTATTTCATCTTCTTCCTTTCCCTTCTCCCACCTTCTACTGGGCATAATTATATCTTAATCATATATGGAAATGTGCAACATATGGTATTTGTTAAATACATTTGTTTTTATTGCAGAGCAAAAATAAATCAAATTAGAAGCAATACTTTCATGTGCTACCTACTTCCTTTTCAGATGCAATATGGTGGAAAGAGACTAAGCGTTGATGTCAAAAATACAGTATGGTGGTAAATAATGTGGGTTTTCTAAACAGACAACCCTGGGTTTTCATCTTGCTATCCCATCTTTGTTGTTTACTACTTATGTAGCTATGAAGATGCCACAAAATTTCTCTGTGCTTCATATTTCTTTTTAGGAAGGTAGTAATAATATTGTCTGGCCCATACACCTATGATAATTACTTGGTATAACAAAGGTAGAAAAACCAGGACTCTGACTGGTACATATGGAGCCACGAAAGTTTTAATTAATATATATACATGTATATATGTAAATAGATATGTATTAGATATATATATCAATTTATCATTTTATTCAGCATATATCTGTAATGAGGCAGACATTGTTTTAAGCATATAAGAAAATAGTGGTAAGAGAGATAATATCTTATATATATAAGATAATAGTGGTGAATAAGAGAGATAACATCCTTCCTCTCTTGTAGGTTAAAACTTTTATGGGACAGGACATAGATTAACATATAAAAAATCAAAACCTTTTTATATGTTGTTAGAAGCTAACTGGAAGAATTAATGTGCTAGAGAGTGGCTGCTGTAGTGGTGGTGAGAGATGCGTCATTAGAATGTACCCAGGAAAGTTTTTTTTTGAGGAAGTGATATTTTCATTATGATAAGATAAAAATTATTGAATTTGCATGGATATTCGTATTTTCCAATTCAGTATATAGTATTTCTAGATTTCTCATTCTGCCCTACACTCACATATCTATTGTATCCACCTTTCTCCATGCACGCTTTTCATGGGAATGTAAGTCCCTCCTTCTATCAGTGCTAACCTGTCTACTTTCTCCAGCTCCAGGGATGGATAAGGTGTGGTAAAAGTCAGTTAAGACATTCTATCTTCTTGGTTGAAAGTTAGAAGGTAATTAGCAAGAACCACCAAATAGAACTTAATACTATTGCTTTTCTTTCTTTGTTGTTTTTTTTTTGAATTTTTTTTTTTTTTTTTTTTTTTTAGACGGAGTCTCGCTCTGTCACCCAGGCTGGAGTGCAGTGGCGCTATGTCGGCTCACTGCAAGCTCTGCCTCCCCGGTTCACGCCATTCTCCTGCCTCAGCCTCCCGAGTAGCTGGGACTGTATACAAGCGCCCGCCACCGCGCCCGGCTAATTTTTTATATTTTTAGTAGAGACGGGGTTTCACCGTGTTAGCCAGGATGGTGTCTCGATCTCCTGACCTCGTGATCCGCCCGCCTCGGCCTCCCAAAGTGCTGGGATTACAGGCGTGAGCCACCGCGCCCGGCCAACTGTTAATATTTTACCATGTCATAAAGAGATATTGGTCTATGTATGTACCTAATTCCAATCTTTTAATTATTGTGTATGTACTGATATCCTACTTGTTTTATTTCTTCAATATTGTATTAATACTTGGCAGATTTTGTACTCGGCATTTATTCCCCATTTGTTCTGATAATGATGGCCTGATTTCCTCCAAAAAATCACCATTATCTAACTCTTAATTTATGTACAAGGGTGGAGCTCACCCAACCCCCAATTTCAGGAGTTGACCTGTGTCTTACATCTGGGAAGTGGCAGAATTACATCAACTCAGCTAGAGTGAAGTTCTTTGGTAGCCTTGTGACCTAGGAAAAAACAACTGTGTGAATGACTGACACATTTCCAATCAAAATTAATCTCATCATTTTCACTTCACTGACCAAGAAATGGTCTCCCCATCTTTCCTCTTTCCTGTTGGGTTTGGAGCTGTGAGGAGGTAAGTTTGCTGCCATCAGCAGCCCCGTGACAGACAGATGCTCACAGACAAAAGCAGAACTGAGAAGTTCCAAGTGAAAGATCAGACCCTAATGTAATTCTTTTGAGTCTCCAAGTCAAGTTTTACCTGGAGTTGGCCCAACCCCTGGGGTTTTAAATATATAAAGACAAGGAAAGAGATTTATTCAGACAGTGCAATAACTGGGCAAAATCCTTCAACGGCTTCCTCTCTAATTCAGAATAAAAGCCAAAGCTCATATAAATCCTACATAGTCCTTACATCACGTGATTCTTTGTTGTTTCTTGGATTTTTAAAATATCCTTACTTATATCCTGATATATTGCTTTGAGATTGTTTAAAATGGTAAGAGAGTGCCTTCTCTTGGTGATAATTAGTGCATACATAATTTTTTAACACTTACATAAGCAACCTAAGATTAGTGCATTTTTAGTTGTAAAAAGTTCATGCAAATATTTTGTGCTATTAGTGCAAGATATTATGATTCCAACTTTTAGACAAGACTACCTGCACTTGTTTCATGTCATGTGATTTGAAATTTATTCTTCATTTGGTTATTCTTGGTTTTATCTATATGTGATTAGAAAGCAGTAGGAAAATGTCCATGAGACTTTGTCTTCTTTTGCTACTTTTACAATAAAAATAATTATTGTTTCATAGGTTTTTTTTTTTTTTTTTTGAGAGAGGGTCTGGCTCTGTTGCACAGGCTGGAGTGCATCAGAACCTCTGCCTCCTGGACTTAAGCCATCCTCCCACCTCAGCCTCCTAAGTAAATGGGACTACAGGTGTGCACCACCACACCCAGCTACTTTTGCTATTTTTTGTAGAGACAGTGTTTCACCATGTTGCCCAGTTCGATTCCCTGTCTGCTTAATGATTGCAAGAGGCTCCCCTACTGGGTTAAAGTTGGGCCAAGAATTGCCTTTGTAGTGGTTGGTACGGTTGGGATGGTATGGTTAAAGTTGAACTCATCATTGAGGGAAGCATCTTGGGACCGCACTTCGCCTTGTAAATAATTGGAAAAAAAAATTATAAGGTCTTGAGTATATAAAGTGATATTATTGATAACTTCTAACTATAAGTAGTCCAAGCTCTTCAGGTAGATGCAAGATATTTGTGACTAAAAATGATTTTTTAAAAAAAAATTTGAATCCAGTATTTTTGGGGTTTTTTTGTCTTAGACTCACTGAGGCAAAATGAAGGCTTCACGCTAAGTTAAATTTGTGTTATCATATATTTCTGTCCCCTTTCTCCTCTAAAATCTAATTTCTCTTCTCTACCAGTCCTAAATATCAAAGATTATAAGAAAAGTAAGGATAGTTAAAGATTAAAGAATATTGAGGCTTGTGTATTTTTTCAGTCAATGATAAAGAAATGGGCGATCAATAATAAGCAACTGGTAAGTGTACTATAATCAGCATTGCTACAAAAACTGCTATCTATTGAGAAAACATGCATCCAACTATTAAAAGTAATTTATATTTATAAAATCAAATTAAACCCACTCGTAAATGTAAAAGAAGTCTCAAAGGGCTCATTGTTATAACAGTTATAATAGGTATTTTTACATTTGAGGTTGCAAAATGATAATACTGTATGCAAAGTTAGAGGCAAATCAACAGTTCTAACAGTGATGTGTTACGCTTACATTACTCAGTAAATTGGATTATAGAGCATGGAACAGTTTGGGGAAGAATCATCCTGGGTGTTCCCACTGACCATTAGAAATCTGTAGTTTATCTTAAATTAACTATTTTTAAAATTTGCCATTTTCCACAACTCTTACTTTTCCTGATTGTGAGTCCTGATCCCATAAACTTGCAATACTCTATGGAAAGGATTTCAAGAGAGACATACTTTTATCTTTAATAAAACCATGAATTAAACCAGAAGGAAGGAAATAAAGAGTTGAAGGCCACTGCTGTGGCTGCTGAAGTAATAGATGCATTTTATCTTAATACTTGACTAGAAATTTCCTGTATCTTCATTTTGTATCTTATTATGAATCTTCATCATTAAAATGTATGATAGCTTTATGGTAGGTCTTGAAATCAGGTAGCATATGTCTCATATTATTTTTCTTCATTAACAAAATTGATTTAGTCAAAGTCTTTAATTATTTCATGTAAATTTTGGAATTACTTCGTCAACTTTATGCAATCCAAAAAGACCTTCTTGGATTTTGATTAAGAAGGTATTGAGTCTATAGGTCTATAAGGGAAAATTGCCAACTTAACAATATTGAGTTTTCTAATCCATTAACAGAATATACCTTTTCCTTTATTTATTATTTTTATTTATTTGTATTTTTTTGAGATGGAGTCTCGCTCTGTCACCCAAGCTGTAGTGCAATGGTGTAATCTTGGCTTACTACAACCCCTACCTCCTGGGTTCAAGTGATTCTCTCACCTCAGCCTCCAGGTACCTGGGATTACAGGCACGCGCCACCACGCTAGGCTAATTTTTTGCATTCTTTTAGTAGAGATGGGGTTTCAGCATGTTAACCAGGCTAGTCTTGAACTCCGTAAATGCACAGCTTAGTGTTAGAAAACAAATTTAGAATACTTCCCTGCAGATTTCTGGACCTCTGTCTCTGCATAGCTCTCCCCTTTATGGTTCTCTTCTCACTAATTATAGCTGTCTCACTGCCCTCAAATTCTGGTTTTTGTCTTCTGAATTTGGCAATATCAGAATGGATCCCTCTCCCTGACCATGGTCTGGAAAGTTTCTTCATGCAGAAAACCAGAGCAATTATTATATTCACATTTGTTTTCATTTTTTCAGTGTTGAAAGTCCGGCACTAACTGTTTCCCAATGTCTGGAAGCAGTTGTGCTTAATTTTTTTCCGGTTTTATTTATGATATAAAAAAATTTTTGAGACAAGCTCTAACTCTGACACCCAGGTTTGAGTGCAATGGTGCAATCATAGCTCACTGCAGCCTCAAAATACTGAGCTCAAGGGATTCTCTGACTTCAGCCTCCCAAAGTGCTGGGATTAAAGGTATGAGCCACTGTGACCAACGCAGTTTTCTAACTGAACAGAGTGGAAGATTAAGTCTGGTTCTATCATAATTGGAAGAGCTGAGTTTCGACTTTAAAAAGATGATCATAGGCTGGGCATGGTGGCTCACGCCTGTAATCCCAGCACTTTGGGAAGTCGATGGGGGCGGATCACTTGAGGTCAGGAGTTCAAGACCAGCCTGACCAACATGGTGAAACCTCGTCTCTACTAAAAAATACAAAACTTAGTTGAGCATGGTGGTGCGCACCTGTAATCCCAGCTACTTGGGAGGCTTGGCAGGAGAATTGCTTGAACCCGGGAGGAGGAGGTTGTAGCGAGCCAAGATTATGCCACTGCATTCCAGCCTGGGCCACAGAGTGAGACTCCATCTCAAAAAAAAAGCTCATGAACACAGATGTTAGCATTTTTATTTCATTTGCTTATATTTAAAATCAATTTAAGCATGTCAACATATGTAACTTAATAAAATTAATACTTATAATTTAAAATATTCAAGCAGAAAATTGAAGTATTGTCCTTTTCATATGCTGATATTTTAGTCACCTTAATTGGGTTTCATAGGAAGCAACTATTAAAAGACACTAGCATATTGCAATTATTTTTTATTTAAATTAATTCGTGTTATTTTGCAATGTTTTATATAGTAATATCCAGACAGTTTTAATATACACTCAAAAGTTTTGTTTTCACACAACATAAATATAGGAAACACAATGAGACAAAGCTATACAAATTCCAGGGAAAATATTTAAAACTTTGAATTTATTAAAATATGTCTCTCAGTTTGAATTTTGAGTTTACTGTAGGAAAACACAGAAATGATGTGTAAAGTAACTTCCTTTTGACTGCCTGGTGGATAGAAAAACAAAATACAACTAAATTTGAGATATGGTTTGAACAGAGCTGATGATGCATTTGTTTTCCTGTTTGAATCTCCTCAAGATCAGCAATTTGTTTTTTTACTGACTAAGGTTTGTTCAGATTGCTGCTGCTCATATGATTCCCAGGAACTTAAGTACTTTCGAGTAACTGTGTGAGGCTGATAACACTAGATTTAAAAAAATTCGTCTTCAATAAGTACACTCTTTCCAGCAGAGGAAGCAGTTCAGAAAGTTCTTTGTGGTTTCCCCTCTGGATCTTTTTATCATCAATTTCAGCAAAAGGTGGTATTTTTCTTTTAATAAAAGGTCAAGACCGCTTGTTTTAATCCTTCTCAGACTCCAGGTACAGCTTAACCAGATATAGCCTGTAACTTGCTTGAATGCATGCTTTCAGCTTGGCCAGGAGGGGCTGGACATCAAAAGGAGGAGAGTCACAGTCTGGATGGGGCTCAGGAACCTCACAGTGCTGTATAAGCCAGCTATCATCTAGGGGGGTTCTTTTCCCCTTAAGCCAGCAGCAAAATGCTTCAACCCTTGTCAATTACTTTCAGTAACTGATTCTTTTGTCTTGTTTTTTTTCTACTTAGTATTCTCTCCCATATTTAGAGAATACTGAAAGCATTCCCGTTTTACCTCCAACTCTGAAGCCACAGAAACTGTGCCCATAACAGGGTCGCTAAATGGCCTAAATGACATAAATGCAAATATATATACACAAACACACATGTGTATGGAATATATATGTTTGTATATTATTTGAAAATATATTTAAATAACTTGTATATTACATATAAATTTATATATATTTCATATCCATATATGCATATACTTTTTCTCATACATTATAAAACTCTGGCAACATCTGCATGTAACATGTGAGTCTTTATTTGTTTTGCTGACAAAGATTATCTTTCCCAGAATCTGGATTAGAAAATTTAGTTATTTAGTATTTGGTTGTTATTATTTCAATATTTTGATTTAATTTATTTTGGAACAGAAATTAGCCTGCAAATTCTGCAAATTTTTCTCAGAAATGTATCATATGCATAAATTTGTTTTAGCTGACCTAGAAAATGGAGGGCTTATATTTCCCTTTTTATTTTTCTATATAAAAGATATTTGATTTAAGAAGAAAATCAGTTCGAAGTCTTTGTAAATCTGATATATTCTCTTTTCCCAATTGTATTGCCCAAGTCGGAGTCTATTATTTTCCACAGGCAGATATTTGAAAGGACTTAACAAATACCACAGAAGGTACTCACATAAGGCTTTTATCTAAAGGCAGAGAGTACAATGCAGCAAGAGAGAGAGGGCAAGCACTGGAGACATTCCAAGCAGTACAAGACATTCCAGATAGTACAAGCTCCCCATAGACCTAACCAGACACATGAACCATGCCAGTTTCTGACTTGAACTGCCCAGATCTATGCAAGAAACTCTCTATATCCCATTAAGTAGTAGTCAAGCTTGTCAAACTCATTAGGCTAGTTGCAAGTCATTAGCAAAGAAACTGACCTTGGGGCTTGCCAAGAGAGTTTAAAATTATTCTAAACTGCACGTTATAAATTCTAATGGTCTTATCTTGACCAAGAGCCAAAATTCATACATTCAGGCATCCCCAGGATTAAGACAGAGCTCTTAAGTACCTCTGTAAATTAACTCTATCTCACAATATCTTCATTCAACAAATATTTATTGAGCATCTACTACATTCCAGGTACTACTGGGAATATAGAGTGAACTAACTGAACTGTCTATGACCTCATGGAGCTGACATTCTAGTTTCGTTCTGCAGTTATCCTTTAGGAGGCAGTTTTAGCACATTCAATGCGAGTTCTCAGTTAAAAGTGAAAATGAAAACTTGGCATAGTTTCTAAACTTTAATTTTTTTATAATTAGCCTCTTCTCATCATACTGAAACCTCACTGACTTGCAAACTTGAGAGGAAATATACATATTTAATTTAATCTCTGAGTTTTTTGGTTGTGTGTTACTTAGCAAAATAACACAAAACTGAAGAGAAGTCAAACTTACAAAAAATGCATGCCATATGATTTCATTAATTAAAAGATCATGCCAATGAAACTAATCACAGGTATTAGAGGTCGAGATGGTGATTACTTTTGGGGTATAGTGGCTGGAAGGGAGCAAAGGGGCTGTATACCTTCTTAGTACTTGCTATTTTCCAATTTTTAATTAGGAAATAGGAACACACATGTCTTTACTTTTTGATAATTCATTGAGCTGTACATTTATGATTTATGTCCTTTATGTGCTCTTCCAACTAAAACATTGGCACTAAATCCCTGTCTCAGATTCTGTTTTCTAGTGAACCCAGACAGAGGGTGCTTGAGCTGACATCTACTATATTCCAGGCACTACTGGAAGTATAGAGTGAACTAATTGGGCTATCTGTGACCTCATGGAGCTGGCATTCTAGTTTCATTCTAGAGTTGCCATTTAGGAGGCAGTTTTAGCACATTCAATGTGAGTTTTGAGTTAATAGTGAAAATGAAAAGTTGGCATAGTCCCTAAACTTTATTTTTTTTCCTTATTGTTAGCCTCTTTTCACCATAATGAAACCTCACTGACCTACAAACTTAAGAGGAATAATACAGATTTAATTTAATCCCTGAGTTTTTTGGTTGTATGTTGCCCAGCAATGTAATACAATAATACTGAAGAGAAGTCAAACACACACGAAAATACATGCCATATGATTCCATTAATTAAAACGCCAAAACCAACAAAACTAATCATGGGCATTACAAACAGAGACAGTAATTACTCTTGGGGGTGTATTGGCTGGAAAGGAGCAAAAGGGCTCTGTACCTTCTTCATACAAGCTATTTTCTAATTTTTAATTGGGAGGTAAGAACACACGTGTCTTTATTTTTTGATAATTTATCGAGCTGGACATTTATGATTTATGTACTTTATGTGTTCTCCCAACAAAAACACTGGCACTAAATCCCTGTCTCAGGCTCTGTTTTCTAGTGAACCCAGGCTAACACAATGAAAATTAATTTAGGAAAAGGTTTTCCACATTCTTATGTAAATAGATTATACATGAAGACATTTATTTATGTGTAGTATATATAGAGATTTATCTAGGCATTAATCATTTTTGCCATGCTATCTATGCAGGGGAAAATAAAACATTATGCCAGCATTCAAGTGTTCATTTCAAGAGAAAGAAAGAAAGAAGGAAGAAAAGAAAGAAAGGAGAAAGAAAGAAAGAGAAAGAAAGAGAAGAGAAAGAAAGAAAGAAGGAAGGAAAGAGAGAAACTTCCAATGCAGAGCTTTACATGATAGATTTCAAAATTCAACATTACACAGTTTTTTCTTTACTTTGTAGTTCCAAGGAAACAGGACTCTGTATGAGGCTTGCTGTTAAGCCCTTTATAGACAGGTCTGCTTTTCTTGGAGCCAATAAAACACTACAAATTTAATGTTACCCAAACTCCACCCTTCTCCCAAATCATGAAATAACTTCATCTCTTCTTTTGGTTGATTAGATGCCTCTTGGTTCTCCTAGGGTGCATTATCACTTATGAAAACAAGTCAATAAATCTATTGTGTTCGACTACATGTTTGTCTCTAGTGGTGTTTATTAGATGGACATTATCATATGTAGATAATATTTTGTTTTGCTAAACATACATACACACACAAACACACACACACACAGCCCACATGCATATATTCCTGACATTTTGAAAGTAAGTGCAGCGACATCAGCAAGATGACCAAAAGAAGTTCTTAGTGCTCATCCCTACCACTATTAACCGAAACAATGAAAAAACGACTACATTTTGAAAAAAAATAACCAAAGAAAAGCCCAGGAGTAAAGCAAAACAATAGCAAAAATCCTATAGAGCACAGAAATCCAGATGGCTACATTTTGTGTCCTGGAAACACAACATTTTAGCCAAGCCAAATAGCCACAGAGGGTACTTGAGCTGAAACAGTGGCTTCTATGGGAAATAAAATCATGGTTGAGTCAAGCAGTCCCACCTCTCAGGGCCTGAGCTAATGCAGTGTCCCACTTCTGGGTTACTACTTTCTTGACCTAGCCAAACAGTCATGCCTCCTGACACCTGAGCTAATGCAAAGCCCTCCTTTCAAAAGAAATAGAATATTAGTCATTTCAAGCAGCCATGCCTGCAAGGCCTAAGCTGATGTGGTGCCTCACCTCCTAGGAAACCAAAATCTTCACTGAGCTGTGCCACTCCACACAAACGGCCAAATATCTACAGTTCTCTGCCTCCCTGGAACTAGTCACTTGGAATTTGAGCTGCTGAGGTATGCTGCCTCCTAGGGAATGCAGCCATTGCTGCACTACTCTCTGCCTACCAGGACCCAAGCCACAGTTGCATCTCACCATTCTTGTATCTTTGCTGCCACTGCACTTCCCTTCACTGAGCCTGGGCTACTGCCATGTTCCATAAACCCAGAGTACAGAGTCATAATTAAATGGTGCCTCATCCCATGAGGTCTGAGTTGGTATTGCACATTGTTGACTCCAGGACCTGAAATGCAGATACATCCTCCTGTTATCCAGGGCCTGAGCCTCTGGACCACCCATCATCCTCCAGAAGTATGGTGATACTTCATTCTACCCCCGAAAGTCACAGTCATAGCTCCATCCCTGGCTCTTGCGCCTGAGCTGCTGCGGTACTCCAGAGTCACAGACCTCAGCTTTGTGGGTAATCTACATTCACCATGACCTGGAGAGTGAACCAGTGCCCCAAGACTTAGGTGGAAGTACATTCATAGACTATGGGTCCAGGACCCTGGCTCCAAAGCCACTCTAAGAGGCTGTACCTCATATCCCAAAGCTGTGTGGTCACCTGTGGGCTGTGTTAGACCCAATACTGAAAGAGATCCCCTCAGCTAAGATTCTCTAGTGTGAGGAAAATGAGTAAAAGAGGACACCAAAAGCCCTGTCACTGAGGACCCAAATAACCAATGCTGTCACCATAGCTGCCACCAACTCCTGAAGCTTAGGCCACTTTGACACCTGCAGTCATCACTGACATGGATCACAGATGAAGAAGCTGCATGATGCCTGCATCCCTGTGCACAACTGGAACCAGAGCCACCACATCCTGCCCAACTGGCAGCCTGGGACACATTTGCAAGTGAGTCTCTCCCTATAAAATCGAATCTGTAAAGTTTGAAAGAGGTGATTGCTCCATCACATGTATCGACATGACCACTGGCATCCAAGAAATGTGAAAAGGCAAGAAAATATAAAACCACCAAAGAAATACAATAATTCTCAAGCAACTGGCCTCAATGAAATGGAAATATACAAATTGCCTGAAAAGAAATTCAAATTAACAATCTAAGAAAACTCAGTAAGATACAAGAGAATATATATAGGCAATTCAACAAAATCAGAAAAAAATATTATATGAATGAGATTCAGAAATAGAAATCATTGAAAATAATTAAACAGAAATCATGAAGCTGAAGAATTCAATGAGTAAAATAAAAAATACAATAGAACTTGAAAGGAGATTAGATCAAACAGAAAAAAGAATCCAGTAACTTAAAAGGAGGTCATTTAAAATTACCCAGGCAAAGGGGAAAAAAGGAAAAAGCAGTGAAAAAAAGTGAAGAAAACCTACAGGACCGATGAGACACTATTAATCAAATAAATTTTTGCATTATGGAAGTTCCAAAAGGAGATAAAACAGAGAAAGGACCAAAAAGCGTACTTAATGAAATAACTGCTGAAAACTTTATAGCTCTTGGAAGAGATATAGACATCCAGATCCATGAAGCTCAAAGATGACCAATAAGGTTTAAATCTTATAGGTTCTCACATTATAATCAAATTGTCAAAAGTCAATATCAAAGAGAATTTTGAAAGTTGCAAGAAAAAAGTGAGATTTTTAAATACAAGGGGATTTCTATTATGCTATCAGAGGATTTTTTAATAGAAAGTTGCAGGGTAGGGGAGAATGGGATGCTATATAAAAAGAAATTGAAGAAAAACCAAGACTTGCCAGCAAAGAATATTTTACCCAACATGGCAATCTTTTTTTTTTTTTTTTGGCCCCAGGGTACATGTGCAGGTTTGTCACATAGGTAAATGTGTGACATGGTGGTTTGCTGCACCTATCAACCCATCAACTAAGTATTAAGCCCCACATGCATTAGCTATTTTTCCTGATGTTCTCCCTTCCCCCACCCCCCTATGCCCACCAGCAGACCCCAGTGTGTGTTGTTCCCCTCCCTGGGTCCGTATTTTCTCATTGTTCAGTTCCTACTTATGAGTGAGAACATGCTGCAGTGTTTGGTTTTCTGTTCCTTCATTAGTTTGCTAAGGATAATGGCTTCCAGCTCTATTCATATCCTGCAAAGGACATGATCTCATTCCTTTTTATGGCTACATTGTATTCTATGGTGTATATGTACTACATTGCCTTTATCCAGTCTATCATTGATGGGTATTTGGGTTGATTACATGTATTTGTTATTGTGCATAGTGCTGCAATGAACATAAGCTTGTATATGTCTTTAAAATAGAATGATTTACATTCTTTTGGGTGTTTACCCAGTAATAGGATTACTGGATCAAATGGCATTTCTTGTTCTAGGTCTTTGAGAAATCACCACACTGTCTTTCAAAATGATTGAACTAATTTACATTTCTACCAACAGTGTAAAAGCATTCCTATCTCTCTGCAGCATTGCCAGCATCTGTTGTTTCTTGACTTTTTAATAATCACCATTCTGACTGGTGTGAGATGGTATCTCACTGTGGTTTTGATTTGCATTTCTCTAATGATCAGTGAAGTTTAGCTTTTTTTCATACATTTGTTGCCTGCATAGAAGTCTTCTTTTGAGAAGTGTCTGTTTGTGCCCTTTGTCCACTTTTTAATGGGGTTGTTTGGTTTTTTTCTTGTAAATTTGTGTAAGTTCCTTATAGACACTGGATATTAGATCTTAGTCAGATAGATAGTTGCAAAAATTATCTCCCATTCTGTAGGTTGTCTGTTCACTCTGATGATAGTTTCTTCTGCTGTGCAGAAAATCTTTAATTTAATTAGATCCCATTTGTCAATTTTTGCTTTTGTTGCAATTGCTTTTGACATTTTCGTCATGATATCTTTGCCCATGCCTATGTCCTGAATGGTGTTGCCTAGATTTTCTTCGAGGGTTTTTGTAGTTTTCAGTTTTATATTTAAGTTTTTAATTCTTCTTGAGTTAATATTTGTATAAGGTATAAGAAATGGGTCATCCAAAAGCTTCTTAAGCTGATAAGCAACTTCCGCAAAGTCTCAGGATGCAAAATCAATGGCAAAAATCAAAAGCATCCCTATACAACAACAATAGACAGGCAGACAGCCAAATCATGAATGAACTCCTATTTACAATTGCTACAAAAGGAATAAAGTACCTAGGAATACAGCTAACAAGGGAAGTAAAGGACCTCTTCAAGGAGAACTACAAGCCACTGCTCAAGAAAATCTGTGAGAAGCCAAACAAACGGAAAAACATTCCATGCTCATGGATAGGAAGAATCAATATCATGAAAATTACCATACTACCCAAAGTAATTTATAGAGTCAATGCTATTTCCATCAAATTACCATTGACATTCTTCACATATTTAGAAAAAACTATTTTAAAATTCATATGGAATAAAAAAGAGCCTGTATGGCCAAGACAATCCTAAGCAAAAAGAACACAGCTGGAGGCATCATGCTACCTGACTTCAAACTATACTACAAGGCTTCAGTAACCAAAAACGCATGATACTGATATGAAAACAGGAACACAGATGAATGGAACAGAATGGAGAACTCAGAAATAAGCCCTCACACCTACAACCATCTGATCTTTGACAAACTTGACAAAAACAAGCAATGGGGAAATGATTCCCTGTTTAATAAATAAATGCTGGGAGAACTAGCTGTGAAAGCCTCACAATCATGGTGGAAGGTGAAAATCATATCTTACATGGTATCAGGCAAGAAAGAATGAGAGCCCAGTGAAAGGGGAAACCCCTTATAAAACCGTCAGATCTTGTGAGACTTATTTACTGTCATGAGAATAGTATAAGAGAAACTGCCCCAATGATTCAATTATCTCTCACCAGGTCCCTCCCACAACACGTGGGAATTATGGGAGCTACAATTCAAGATGAGATTTGGGTGGGAACACACTGAAACTATATCGTAGCTTAAAATAAAGTATTCCAGCTTTAAGATGTTTTATGTAAGATTATGGTAACTACAAAACACAAAGCTATTGAAGATACACAAATGATACAGAAAAAACCATTGTGAAAGACAACGTGATGATTCCTCAAGGATCTAGAACCAGAAATACCATTCGACCCAGCAATCCCATTACTGGATATATACCCAAAGGATTATAAATTATTCCACTATAAAGACACATGCACACATATGTTTATTGCAGCACTATTCACAATAGCAAAGACTTGGAACCAACCCAAATGACCATCAATGATAGACTGGATAAAAAAAAATGTGACACATACACACCATGGAATACTATGCAGCCATAAAAAAGGATTACTTCATATCCTATGCAGGGACGATAAAGCTGGAAACCATCATTCTCAGCAAACTAACACAGGAACAGAAAACCAAACACTGCATTTTCAGAACATCACACACCAGGACCTGTTTGGGAGTAGGGGGCTAGGGGAAGGATAGCATTATGAGAAATACCTAATGTAGATGATGAGTTGAAGGGTGCAGCAAACCACCATGGCATGTGTATACCTATGTAACAAACCTGCATGTTCTGCACATGTATCCCAGAACTTAAAGTATAATAAAAAACAGAAAGAAATAAAAAAGAATCAAACCTTAGTACTAAAGAAAATAACCAAATAACAAAGGCAGACAAGAGAGGAAGAAAAGAAAATTGGATTTGCAAAAGAACCAGAAAACAATTAGCAATATGACAATCACAAGTCTTTATTTATCACTAATATCCTTGAATTTAAGTAAATTAAATTTTTCAATTAAAAGTCAGCATGGCTGAATCAATAAGAAACAAGATCCAAGTATGTGTTTCTGGCAAGAGACCTACTTTAGCTTTAAAGACACACAAGGCTAAAAGTGGAGGAATGGAAAAAGATATTTTATGCAAATAGAAACCAAAGGAGGTCAGAGGTGGTTATGCTTTTATCAGATAAAATAGACTTTATGCCAAAAATTGTCACAAGACAAAGAATGTTATTATTTAGTGATAAAGAGTCCAATTAATCAGGAGGACATTACAATTATAAATATATATGCACCAAACTTTGGAGCAACTAAATATAACAGATAGCAATACAATAATATAGGCATCTTCAATACCTTAAAAATAGATAGATTAACCAGACAGAAAATTAATCAGGAAATTCTGAACTTGAATTGTCCACCAAATGGACCTAATGGACATATATAGAACATTCCATCCTAAAGCAACAGAATATTCATTCTTTTCTGGTGCATATGAAACATTCACTAAGATAGATTATATGTTAGGCCACAAAATAAGCGTTAATCATTAAAAAGATTGAAATTCTATCAAGTATAATTTCTGACTATACCAATACTTAACTAGAAATCAATAACTGGAGGAATATTCCTCCTCCACAAATTCACAAATATGTAGAAATTAAACAACATGCTCCTGAACAACCAAAGAAGAAATTAAAAGAGAAATTTTAAAAAATCTTGAGATTAATGGCAATGAAAACACAAATAAAACCTATGGAATGCAAAAAAAAGAAAGTTCTAAGAGGAAATTTTATAGCAATAAATGCCAGTATTTAAAAAAGAAAGATTCAAAATAAATAGTCTAACATTATGCCTCAGGAAAACAGATTTAAAAAGGTCAAAATGAACACAATGTTAGCAGGAAAAAAAAAGAGAAAACAAAGATGAGAAATAAAGAGATGATTAAAAAATACAAAGAAAAAATTAGTAAACTAGGATTTGATTTTTAAAAAATAAACAAAACTGACAAATCTTTAGCAGAACTAATAAAAAAAGAGAGAAGACTCAAATAAATAAAATCAGAAATGAAGGTAGAGACATTACAACAGATGCCTCAGAAATAAAAAGGATAATAAGGGACTATAATGAATAATTACAGGCCAATAATGAGATAACCTAGTGGAAATTGATAAATCTTTGGAACATACGATCTACCAAGATAGAATGAGGAAGAAATAGAAAGACTGTGCAGACTGATAACAAATAAAAAGATGGAAGTAGTAATTTAAAATCTTTCAACAAAGAAAATCTCAGGACCAGATGGCTTTATTGCTAAATTCTAAAATAAATAAATAAATAAATAAATAAATAAATAAAGAGTTAATAGTTCTTAAACTATTCCAAACTAGACAAAGACACCATAAAAAATGAAAGTTGAGACCAGTATATCTGAAGAATATTGATGCAGAAATCCTCAAAATATTAGAAAACTAAATTCAACAACACATCAAAAATGTTATATATCATGACCAAGTAGGATTTATCCCTGGCATGCAGAGCTGGTTTAATGTATGCAAATCAATCAGTGTGATACATCACATTAACAGAATGAAAGATAAAACCACATGATCATTACAACAGATACTGAAAAAGCATTTGACAAAGTTCAACATCCTTTTTTGTTAAAAATACTCAAAAGTTTATGTATAAAAAGAAAGTTCCTCAATATAGTAAAGACTATTTATAAAAACCCACAGCTATCATTATAATTAATATAGAAAAACTGAAATATTTTTCTCTAATATTTAGTTCAGGGCAAGCATAACCACTTTCACCATTTCTATTCAATATTGTATTAGAAGTTCTAGTCAATGTAATCAGAAAAGAGAAAAATTAAAAGCTATCCAAATCAGAAAAGAAGTAAAATTATTTCTATTTGCCTATGGCATGATCCTATATGTAGAAAACCTCAAAAACCACCCTCCACCCACTAGCACTGTTAGAAATAATAAATTAATTGACTAAAGTTGCAGAATACAAAATCAACAAACAAAAATCAGCTAAATGTTTGCACACAATTAAAAACTTAGCTGAAAAGAAATAAAGAAAACAATCCTATTTATATTAGCATCAAAAATATATAGGAATAATTTTAACCAAGGAATTGAAAGATCTGTATAGTAAAAACTATAAAAAATTGATGAAAGAAATTGAAGACACAAATAAATGGACAGATATCCTGTGTACACACATTAGAAGAAATATTGTTAAAATGTCTATGCTGAAGTTTCCCTGACACCTACACAGGTGGGAACTGCACTGCACGAGTGCCAGCAGAGGCAAATTTAACTCACTTGCTGCTCCACCCTTTGCTGGAGGGGGAGCACAGGTGAGCAGGTGCAGGACTCAGGGCAAGCACTTTTGGGTGCCGGCAAGAGCAAACTCCATACCAGTCCTATGGCAGCATCTAGGGAGAGGGTGACTGCGATCTCTGAAGACCCAGAAGAAGTGTTACACTGCCCATTTTAGCTTTGCCATCCAAGGATAGCTTAAGTGTTAATAGCTCAGTGGAGGGTCAGTGTGACAGCGTTTTGCACCTACACTCATGGCACCCAAGTTCTTGTTCAGCATCCAGGAGGAATGAGGTTGCGTGAATGAACTGAAGACGGTAAATGCAAGAGATTTTAGTGCTGGTGAAAGTGGCTTTCAGTGGGAAGGGGATACGTAAAGGGGATGGAGCGGGAAGGTAATCTTCCCCTGGAGTCTGGCTGAGGACTAGATGCTACACCATCAAGCTGTCCCTCTCATGTCAAGCTGCTTCTGTCTGCTGTACAACCATAGTCTTCAACATCCAGCTGCATCTCCTCTCTCTGCTGGCTGAGCCTGGGGTGTTTATGAGCATAGGATGGAGGGTGGGGCCAGATATGGGTGGTTTTGGAAAAGGCGACATTCAAGCAGGAAAACAGGGATGTATGTTCTCACTTTGGGTTGAGTTATCAGGCTTTTTGGCTTGATGGTGGGGCCCTTGCTGGGGACCTGCCTTCTTCTGCACAGAATTTCCCTGCCTCCTATATTTATCAATGCTACTAAAAGCAGTATAAGGATTCAACACAATCCATCTTCACAGAAATATAAAATGAAATGCTAAAATCCACGTGTAATCACAGAAGACCCTGAATAGACAAAGTAATTCTGAGAAACAAGAACAAAGTTGGAAGCATTATGCTTCTTTATTTAAAAGTATATTATAAAGTTATAGTAATCAAAACAGTATAATACTGGCATAAAAGCAGACATATAAACCAGTGGGACAAAAATATACAACCCAGAAATAAACCCAAATATATATGGTTTCTATGGTTTGAAGGCTTGAATGTTTGTGTCCTCTCCAAAATGCATGTTGAAACTTAATCTCAAATGCAATAGTTTGGGCCTTTAGGAGGAAATTAGGTCATGATGACTCCTCCCTCATGGATGGAATTAAGGTCCTTATAAAAGAGGCTTCACAAGACATTGGGACTATTTCACCCTTCCATTCATTCCACCATGTGAGGACACAGTTTGTCCTATCTGGAAGATGCAGCAACAAGATACCATCTTGGAAGCAAGCAATGTGACCCTAAGTAGATGCTGAACCTGTGGCACCTTGATCGTGGACTTCTCAGTTCCAAAACTGTGAGAAATAATTTTCTATTTTTTATAATTACTCAGTTTGTGGTATTCTGTTATAGCAGCACAAATGGACTAAGAAAGAAACTGGTACCAATAAGTGGAGTACTGCTGTATCGAATACCTAAAAATGTGGAAATGGCATTGGAACTGGGTAATGGGTAGAGGCTAGTCTCTAACAGATGATTCTGGTAAGGACTAAGAAGAAGAGAGCTGTAGACAGAACCTCAGTCTTAGAGATTATTTAAGTGGTTGTAATTACAATATTGATTAAAATGTGGGCAGTGAGTGCCATTCTGATGTGGTGTCAGATGAAAATGAGAAATAATTAAAAACTGGAGGGGGCCAGGCACAGTGGTTCAATGCCTGTAATCCCATTCACTTTGGGAGGCCGAGGTCACTGGAGGTCAGGAGTTCAAGACCAGCTTGGCTGACATGGTGAAACCCCGTCTCTACCAAAAATACAAAAATTAGCCGGTCATGGTGGTGCACACCTATAATCCCAGCTACTCGGGAGGCTGAGGCTGTAGAATTGCTTGAACCTGGGAGGCAGAAGTTGCCATGAGCCAAGATTGCACCACTACACTCCAGCCTGGGTGACAAAGTGAGACTCCATCTCAAAAAAAAAAAAGTGGGTCAAAGGCCATCCTTGTTATCAAGTGGCAAAGAATGTGGCTGAATTGTGCCTATGTCCCAGGGTTTTGTGGAAGGCAGAACTTAAAGGCAATGAACGAGGATGTTTGGTGAAATAAATATCTAAGTGAAGTGTTCAGGGAACTGACTGCTTATAATAAAATACGGGAAGAGAGAAATGAATTAAAAGAAAAAATGTATAATCAAAAAGTAAGTGAAATTTAAAGATTTAGAAAATTATCAGCCTGGCCATGTGAAGATAAAAGGCTGTTCAAGAAAGAAAATTAAAGGTATGGCCAAGCTACTGTTTAAATAAGAAATATATATGTGTAGGTAGAAGCCAGATACTATTCACTAGAACAGTGGAGGGGTGATCCCAGTGATATTTGGAAGATCTTTGTGGCTCCCACTCCCATTACAGGTGCCAAGTGCTAAGTTTTTATTGACAGATGAATGGATAAACTGTGAGATACACACACACACTCATATAATTCAGACTTAAAAAAGGAGATCTTGCCATTTGCCACAACGTGGAAGAAACTGGAGAAACTTATGCTAAGTAAACTTACCCAGACACAGAGACATATTGCACAATCTCATTTATATGTGGAATCTAAAATAACAACAAAACAACTAACAATATAGAATTCAGAGAGATAGAGAGTGAAACTGTGGTTACCAGGGGTAGAAGAAGAGAGAGAGAGAAAACTGGTAGGGGAGAGCAGCAGGTCAAAAGATACAAAGTGAAAGATAAGTAGGATGAGCAAATCTAGAGTTCTAATGTACAGTACAAAGACCATAGTTAATAACAAGGTATTGTATTTGGCATTTTTGCTAAATGACTAGATTTTAGCTGCTCTTGCCACACATAGAAATACAAACGAGTGACTATTTGAAATAATAGATATGTTAATTTTAAAATTTTTATTATTATACTTTAAGTTCTGGAATACATGTGCAGAACGTGCAGGTTTGTTACACAGGTATACACGTGCCATGGTGGTTTGCTGCACCCATCAACCCGTCGTCTACATTAGGTATTTCTCCTAATGCTATCCCTCCCCTTGCCCCCCAACCCCCCAACAGGCCTCGGTGTGTGATGTTCCCCTCCCTGTGCCCATATATTCTCGTTGTTCAACTCCCACTTATGAGTGAGAACATGCAGTGTTTGGTTTTCTGTTCCTGTGTTAGTTTGCTGAGAATGATGGTTTCCAGCTTTATCCATGTCCCTGAAAAGGACATGAACTCATTCTTTTTTATGGCTGCATAGTATTCCATAGTATATATGTGCCACATTTTCTTTATCCAGTCTATCATTGATGGGCATTTGGGTTGGTTGAAGTCTTTGCTATTGTGAATAGTGCTGCAATAAACATATGTGTGTATGTGTATATAGCAGAATGATTTATAATCCTTTCGGTATATACCCAGTAATGAGATTGCTGGGTCAAATGGTATTTCAAGTTCTAGGTCCTTGAGAAATCACCACACTGTCTTCCACAATGGTTGAATTAATTTACACTCCCACCAACAGTGTAAAACTATTCCTATTTCCCCACATCCTCTCCAGCACCTGTTGTTTCCTGACTTTTTAATGATCACTATTCTAATTGGCATGAGATGGTATCTATTGTGGTTTTGATTTGCATTTCTCTAATGATCAATGATGATGAGCTTTTTTTCCTATGTTTGTTAGCCATATAAATTTCTTCTTATGAGAATTGTTTGTTCATATCCTTCACCCACTTTTTTTTTTTTTTTTGAGATAGAATATCGTTCAGTCACCCAGGCTGGACTGCTGTGGCGCAATCTCAGCTCACTGCTACCTCTGCCTGCTGGGTTCAAGTGATTCTCCTGCCTCAGCCTCCTGAGTAGCTGAGACTACAGGTGCATACCACCACGCCTGGCTAATTTGTTGTATTTTTAGTAGAGATGGGGTTTCACCATGTTAGCCAGGCTGGTTTTGATCTCCTGACCTCATGATCCATCCGTCTTGGCCTCCCAAAGTGCTGGGATTACAGGTGTGAGCCACCGTGGCTGGCCTCCTTCGCCCACTTTTTGATGGGGTTGTTTGTTTTTTTCTTGTAAGTTTGTTTAAGTTCCTTGTAGATTCTGGATATTAGCCCTTTGTCAGATGGATAGATTGCAAAAATTTTCTCCCATTCTGTAAGTCGCCTGTTCACTCTGATGATAGTTTCTTTTGCTGTGTAGAAGCTCTTTTGTTTAATTAGATCCCATTTGTTAATTTTGGCTCTTTTTTTTTTTCTTTTTAGGCGGAGTCTCACTCTTTCGCCCAGGCTGGAGTGCAGTGGTGCGATCTCGGCTCACTGCAAGCTCCGCCTCCCGGGTTCATACCATTCTCCTGCCTCAGCCTCCTGAGTAGCTGGGACTACAGGCACCCGCCACCACGCCCAGCTAATTTCTTTTGTATTTTTAGTAGAGACGGGGTTTCACCGTGTTAGCCAGGATGGTCTTGATCTGACCTCATGATCCGCCCACCTCGGCCTCCCAAAGTGCTGGGATTACAGGCATAAGCCACCGCGCCTGGCCAAATTTGGCTTTTGTTGCAATTGCTTTTGGTTTTATTCATGAAGTCTTTGCCTATGCCTATGTCCTGAATGGTATTGCCTAGGTTTTCTTCTATGGTTTTTATGGTTTTAGATCTTATGTTTAAATCTTTAATCCATCTTGAGTTAATTTTTGAATAAGCTGTAAGGAAGTGGCCCAGTTTTAGTTTTCTGCATATGGCTAGCCAGTTTTCCCAACGTCATTTATTAAATACGGAACACTTTCCCGATTGCTTGTCTTTGTCAGGTTTGTCAAAGATCAGATGGCTGTAAATGTGTGGTGTTATTTCTGAGGACTCTGTTCTGTTCCATTGGTCTATACATCTTTTTTGGTACCAGTACCATGCTGTTTTGGTTACTGTAGCCTTGTAATATAGTTTGAAGTCAGTAGTAACCATTTTTTTCTCTATATGTATCTCATAATATCATGTTGTATACTTTAAATATGTACAATGAAATTTATTTTACAAAATGTAAGTGTTTGATATCCTGATACTTAATGTCTAAATACTTAAGACATGTCCCCTAAGAATAATATTCTACTATATAGCTTTAATACAATTATTACATCCCAAAATTTATTAATATAATAATCCAATATATAGTTCTTATTACAATTTCCTCCATTATTCCCTAATTATATCTATAAAAATATGAGAATAATGGAGGGGCTTATGTGTTTATATATAAATAAACACATAAATTATGGTTCACTCATACATTTGGTTCTCTTGTCCTTTGAGTCTTTCATAATCTACTCATAGAGCAGTTTCTCACCATTTTTTGTTTGTTTGATTTTGCATTTATTTTAGTCTTTTATGACACTGACTTTTGTTTTTGTTTTTTTAGTCTGGAGCATTTGTTTCATATAATGCCCCATATCTTGGACATTTCTTCTTGTTTTCCATGAGTTCAAGTTAATAATTTTAATAAAAACGCAACATAGATGATGTGACTTACCAACTTTTCATTGCATCACACAAGGATGAACATAATAACAGTTTATTTCAGTTTTGGTGGTGGTTACTTTAATCAATTGATTCGGGTGGTGTTATCAATTGAATGTTTATGTCTTCCCGAAATTCATATGTTAAAATTCCAACCCCTAAAGTGATGGTATTAAAAAGTGGGGCCTTTGCAAGGCGATAAGGTAACAAAGGTGGAGTCCTCATGAATGGGATTGGTGCTCTTATAAAAGAGACCCCACAGAGCTCTCTTGCTCCTTTCGACCATGAGAGGACACAGCAAGAAGACAGACATCCTTGAACCAGAAAGTTGGCCTTCATCACACTTGAGGATATGCCAGCAATTTGACGTCAGATGTCCTGGCCTCCAAAATCGTAAGAAATAAATGTTTGTTTTTTCAGCCACCTAGATTATGGTATTTTTGTTATAACAGTCTGAACAGACAAAGACAGGTGGTATTCACATGCTATTTTCATTTTAAAGGTATATTTTTAACTTCATAACTAAAAAGGAATCAGTAGGCTTATGCTTTTAAAACAAAGTGAATATTATGTTTCAAAAAATATTTTCACTGAATGGTGTTAGCATCCATTAAATTTGTCATCTCATCCTCTATTCTCAGCCTAAATGTATTAGTCTACTTTATTACTCAAGTTACAACTGAAAGACGGAAACTCGGATATCAAGGTATAAAAGTTTTGCATTTCCTGGGAACACATAATTGTAGTAAACTCTTAGATAAATTGATCCTAATTATGTGTCAATGCTCATTATTCATGAGGAAGTTAGAGAATAAGAAGGCCTTAACTCTTTGGACCCAAAACAACTATCTGAGTTTTTGTTTCTCAGCTAGTCATGTTTCCCAGGTCCCATCTGCATCTCAGCTTTCATTTCCCACTCTCCAACTCTCTCCTTCATGACCAGGGGAATCTTCTATTCCCTAAGGACATCTGTCCTTCTCTTATTTGATCTTATGTCAGTTTGACATGGCATGGTTTAAGTCAATGTTTTCCCATGTAGCTGAAGTGCTAAGTGCAAATATTAACTGATTCAGAGAACCATCAACCTTGTCAAAACCATAAAACTGCTATCTCTTTATTAGTTGACCCAAAGTCATAATTTGGACAGAGATATTTCAAGACATTTTCAGATATAAACCATAAAACAAATATACCAAATAATATATGTAAGACACAAAGAGAAAGCAATTGATCCGAGGCTACTATGTATATAACAAATAAGATTTTATCTTGTTAAAACACCCACATGCCCGCAGAAATCAGTCAGAACCAGATGACTCTTTCTAGCTGTTGATTCCTCCTCCTCACAAAGAGCCCACACGCTTCACTTTGCTTAATTGTCACTTTGAGGAAAATGTTTCTTCCTTTCTTTCCTTCACACTTCCCTCTTTTCCTTCATTATAGGAAGAAACTTCTCACTTACATATGAGAAATCACAGTCACTTTTGTGAAATAGCTTATGCTGAACATTAGCCCTTCCTTCTCTGGATCCCTTGAATGCTGAAATAGTTGCCAGGCTGTGTTTTCAACTGAGGACTTCCTGTTGCCCAATACTAATGTATCCAATGGAGATTACAAGAAAGATTAAAAGTCTTGCAAACACATGAATATTTTTTATTTCTATCCCAAGCATTTAAGACTTTCTTAGTACTTTTCTTAAGATAATATACGCAAAGGGAGAGATAAGTGGAGGAGTTAGAGGAATATAGTAATGAAGGAAGGAAAAGGAGATTTTGCTTACTAGTTTCTAGCTTTTGTTTTCCAGCAATCCAAAGAACAATATCTCACTAAAAAGTTTATGATACATGCTTCAGAAAGATATATCAAAAGAGAAGAGTTCCTAGAGTACAGGGTATGAGAGGTATCATGGAATGGAGGGGGAAACACGATAAATAAGAGAAGGACACATGTCCTTAGGGAATAGAAGATTCCCCTGGTCCTGAAGGAGAGGGTTGGAGAGTGGGAAATGAAAGCTGAGATGCAGATGGGACCTGGGAAACAGGGCTAGCTGAGAAACAAAAACTCGGATAGTTGTTTTGAATCCAAAGAGTTAAGGCCTCCTTATTCTCTAAGGAGGGATCCCTAGAACTAGAAATGCCAGGGAGACAGTTTTGCCCATGGACCTGCAGGAACAAGAGATATTTTATGGAGAATGTGCACAGAGAGTTGTATATATTGTTAGAGAAACACCAAAATTTATCTCCAACTCCTTTGTTGCCAAACATAAATATCTGTTTCTGAGCTCTGCCACGGGAACTTGGGAGCACTTCAGGTGAGTGCAGAGCCAGGAAAAGATGCATCGAAATGAGTAGAAAAAGTCGTGGCATTTTACTCGTCCTGGCCTCTCTCACCCTGATACAGTGAGACTCGATCTGGAGAAAACCCTGAAGTCCCAGTTTCTCCCTTAGGGAAGCAACAGGAGTGGGCCATGAGTCCAGCATTCTGGGTTTCCAGCGGGGTTGCCCAAAGCACTGGTTTCTGTCTTACATGACTCAGAGTGCAGAGTTTGGATGCCATGTTGGGGGCCTCTGAGAACAAAGGCAAGCACCCTGTTTCAGCACTAGGGAGATTGTAGTACTGAAGGCGGACACCAGGGGGAGAAAGAGGTTACAGTCTCCAGACAAGAAACAAGCAAACCTCTTTAACTGGGAAATTACACACACAAGCCCATAAAAAGCTTGAAGGGCCCCTAGAATCTCTAGCTATGCTAACCAATAAAGGTCTTCCAATGTATGAAGCCAGTCTGTAATGACTGGAGGAGGTTGGGTGTATTTTTCAAATATTAAAAGCACTGCAGGATAAAAACTAAGAGCATGTCTAGTAAAATATGATAAACATATCTAAGATGCATGCTAATAGACAAAAAATAAATGATTAGAGTGCATTTGTCTAAAAAATTCATCAAATATATGGCAATACAGTTGCTGTCAGTAGGACTGGGCAAAGGGACATTGCTGCATATTGCAAATTTTGTGTGACCCTTTGCCTCTGGATATTGGGACCTCTCAAGATTCATGCTGCTGCCACCCTGTGATGTGTTTATTATCTATAATGGACTGTGTCAAACATTATGGAAAAATCCTCATGACACCAAGGTTGTGTGGCTTTCACTGCTCCATAATATCAGTTTCTTTCTCTAACACACAGGCCAAGTCTGGACTAATTGGCAGAAACTGACTTACCAGTTTTGCAGCGAAAACTTGGGAGCTCTGTACTTTTAAGAGCTAAATCTATTTTTTCTTCCGTAGTTGGCAACACCATTATGACATCACAACCTGTTTCCAATGAGACCATCATAATGCTCCCATCAAATGTCATCAACTTCTCCCAAGCAGAGAAACCCGAACCCACCAACCAGGGGCAGGATAGCCTGAAGAAACGTCTACAGGCAAAAGTCAAAGTTATTGGGGTAAATCTAATTCAGAACATGTTGGAGAGGGGTTAGGGGAAGTGGGAACAGATGATGTATGTTTTGGGACTGGTCATCCGTTGTGAGTGTGGAGACCCTTAAGTTTTGCTGGAGGGACTTTGGGGTAGAAGCCACTTGGAGAAAACTGTCCCAGAACTTTTCCACAGGAGATTGTCTTAGAAATGTTTTTTCCCTTATTCTGAGTATGAGGAGTTGATTTTCTGTTGTTGTCTTTGTATTTTTGCAATACAGTACTTCTCTATATTTTCTTTTACAAAAGTAATGGTGGTAAATAATGACATATTGTATATACATTTTTCTGTATTTCACAACTGCATGCTTAACAATCCACACTGATTCTTTGCAAGGAATTTTTCCCTTACTGCAAATTACAGAAAAAATATACCTCCTCTCCCTGTTTTCTTCTTACCTTTTTGAGAATGGAAATGATATTTACCTTTTGTTTGTCTGTTTCTCCTCTCATCCAGAGTTTATTAAAGAAGCTGTATTGCATGAAGGGAGGAGAGAAAGAAGGGATCTATCTTGGATTGGGAGGGAAACACAGAGTTTTGGTTTCTAGACTTGCCTCTGCACTTAAGTGATCTGAGGTGAGGCACTCTGTTTGACTGGATTTCAGGACCTGGTGGGACTGGTTTCCTTGCCTCATGTACAATCACATGGGTTTCTATGAGGCTCAGGTGACATAAGGTCTAGAAAACTTCTTGGTAAATGATAATAGAGCTGTGAATCTCTGAGGTGGATGTCAGGAAGGAAAACTACCTCCTAAGACAGAGCTTCAGTTATACATGAGAACATGCAGTATTTGGTTTTGTTAGTTTGCTAAGGGTGGTGGCCTCTAAATGATGAGAACACATGGACACGTAGAAGGGAACAATGCACACTGGGGCCTTTCAGAGGGTGGAGGGTGGGAGGAGGGAGAGGATCAGGAAAAATAACTAACGGGTACTAGGCTTAATACCTGGGTGATGAAATAATCTGTACAGCAAACCCCCATGACACAAGTTTACCTATGTAACAGACATGCACTTGTACCCTTGAACTTAAAATAAAAGTTAATAAAATGAGCTTCCAGAACCTTAGCTATAGGATTGTGGGCTGCAGTTTCCAAGGAGCTGAACAGAGAAGGCCAAGCTGTGTCCACTGGAATCTGGGAGATGAGGGGAGGGATTTCTACACCACCAATCCTCCAGAGAAAGTGAGGGCTTCCAGGTGCCCCCGTTCTCAGAGAGGTAGAAAGAGAGTTACTAGTCATGGACTCAGAAGTCCTGAGAGTTGGGAAAGCAGATCCCAGCAGCCACTGTGAGCTGGAAGCAGGGGCCATGAGCAGACCAGGGCCTGAGATGCAGAAATGCAGAAGCCTTCCTGAGCACCTGCCAGACACCCGAGACTGTGGCTTCTGTGGCAGAGCCACACACCCTCCAGGATGTCTTTTCATATTTCTCACTCCAGAGTTTCCACAGGGTTTTTATCCTCACTGGGATCTTGCAGAAGGCGATAATGCATTAGCACCATGGGAGAGGCAAAAAAGGCCCTGTTTTTTTTTTTTGTTTGTTTGTTTGCTTGTTTGTTTTTGACATGGAGTCTCGCTCTGTCACCCAGGCTGGAGTGCAATGCCACAATCTCGGCTCACTGCAACCTCCATCTCCCGAGTTCAAGCAATTCTCCTGTCTCAGGCTCCAGAGTAGCTGAGATTACAGGTGCACACCACCACACCCAGCTGATTTTTGTATTTTTAGTAGAGATGGGGTTTCACCATGTTAGCCAGGCTGGTCTGGAACTCCTGACCTCAGGTGATCCACCCACCTTGGCCTCCCAAAGTGCTGGGATTACAGGTGTGAGCCACCATGCCCAGCCTGGCCCTGTGTTTACAAATGCTGGTTTTAATCCTCAATCTTCCTTTCTCTTCCCACAGATTATCCAGATCTTGTGTGGTGTGAAGGTATTGAGCTTGGGAATCATTTTGGCATCTGCTTCCTTCTCTCCAAATTTTACCCAAGTGATTTCTATGCTGTTGAAGTCTGCTTACCCATTCATAGGACCCTTGTTGGTGAGTAGTTTCTGAGGAGGGAAGCATGGGGCGATAAGGGGAGGGAGATGCCAATAGCTTAAACTTTCCACCTGCCACCTTGCTATGTTTGATCTGCCAGCAGCAATGAGTCAATGGTGAAACTTTTTCTCTTGTGTGTGTAGTTCAGGGAGGATTGAGTGGGGTAGGATGGCAGGGGGTTCCTGATTTTAGATCAATTTCTTATCAGACTCAAATACACATTTCTTTTGAAGATCATCTTATTTTTCACCTTATCATCTTGAGCTATGATGAAGCTACTGACTTCTTTCCGGGTTTAGGCAAAACATCCGTGAGTTAGGATAAGGTTGGGAAGAATATTAAAAAAATAAGCATCAATGGAAAACATCATAAACTCACAGAGAAACCACACAGATGCTTGTGGGGATCATGGAGGAAGGGGAACTTATACCTCTGAGCATTTTGAAAATGCTTTTACTGCATTGATGGATTGCCAGGGAAGGCTGAGCAGATGTCTATGTCCCAGTGATGGACTAGAAATTCCTCTGAAATAGCTGCAGCTCTGGGGTTTCAAAAGGACTTAGCAGTCCTTTTCCCAAAGAACTGCTGTCTCTTAGATTGCGCTTTCTCATAATTAAGCTTCTCTTTTATAGATGTTTTTCCTTCAACTTCCTGCACCTCAGTACCTGTTATTAGCTCTTGTTTTACATTTGTTTATTTGATGCATCAAGAAGTTCACCGATTTGTCTATCATGTCCATTTTTCTTCTTTTATTAACTAAAGTTTCATCTGATTTTGGATCTCACTGGTTTTCCCCAAATGACCTTTTTCTGTGTCAAGATCCATGCAAGGCTACTACATTACGCTACATTACATTTGGTCATGATGTCTCAGGCTCCTCTAGACTTTCTCAGATTTTCCTTTTCCTTGAGGACTTCAGTACTTTGAAGTAGTACTGGCTGAGATTTTTATAGAATGTTCCTAAATTGGGGTTTGTCTCATATTTTTCTGATGTTTAGATTTGGGGGAATTTTTGGCTGATGATAACAGAGGTAAAGCAACATTTTCATCAAGTCATATCAAGGGTGATGCTACCAACATACTGTCACTGACACAATTTACCTTGATCATGTGTTTGGGGTAGTGTGTTTGGAGCTTACTGAATCCAAAATGGAAAAGAAAGGAAGGTTGTGGGAGGAAAGACAGTCAACAGACCACTGTTGGCTTCTCCTCTGTAAAGTTACTATTACTAACTACTAAAGTTACTTCGTCTTTCTCCTCTGTAAAGTTACTACTTCTTTCCCTCCTGTTTCTATAATCTATTCTTTAAAAGCAAGTCACTAAGCACAGTCAACCTTTGAAGGGACATCTAGTCCATATGTTTACAGACTTCGCATTTGTTTATACAGACAAATAACTAAATGCCTGGGTTACAGGAATCACAGTTTTTCTTTGGTATTTGTCCCCCTTTCTTCTAACTGTCAAATAATTTTCTTTCCTTAATGGCTCTAAATCTGTAGGTCATGAATACTCCAGAGGATGAAAAAAATTTCTTTCATTTTGTAAACACACCCTTGAAAGTTTTCTGCCATCCCTTCTTGTCTTTCCTTCTGTTCTCACTGACCATTTTACCTTAGCCTGGGGAGCCAGCAATGTAAGATCCACGTCTCAGCTTTTCCCATCTTTTATTTTCTTTTAAAGAAAATCTAGTAACAACATTTTTCTGCCCTTCCAAAAAATGGAAGAGGAGGGAATACTTCCAAACTCATTTTATGAGGCCAGCATTATCCTGATATCAAAGCCAGACAAAAACATTACAAGAAATCTAAAGGTTAATATCCGTAATGAACATTGATGCAAAAATCTTCAACAAGATACTAGCAAACTGAATTCAACCACATATTAAAAGGATCATTCACCATGATCAAGTGAGATTTATTTCAGGGATACAAGGATGGTTCAACACATATAATCAAATGTGATGCATCACATCAATATAACGATGGACAAAAACCATATGATTCCAATTCTTTTCTCTTTCCATACCATTGTTTTCATGTCCTTCTCTAAAGAACATCTTACACCAAAAGTTTATCATTTCATTAAGAAAACGAATAGTATTTCCTGGCTTTTAAGGTCCTCATTTTGTTTATTTGGATATATTTCTGCTATCTTTTTTTTTTTTCTGTTGCTATCTGAACACTATATGGGCAAACGGGATAAATCTATGTCTTTAAATGGATATTACCTCGTTGATCATTTGTTCCCCAAGGCTTTTCCCATGAGAGTTTTCTATAAACATCATGATAGTGACATCGCAGTTCCTCTTTACATGGAAACTGACCTGACCATTTTCTCTTTTATTTTAGTTTGTCATCTCTGGCTTTCTATCAATTATCACAGAGAAAAGGTTAACCAAGCTTTTGGTGAGTATGAGAACTATAACCCACAACTCAATGGATCAAAATGAAACTTAGAACACGTTAAGGCCAGTCTCTCTACTTTGAAAAGTTGAAAACTCAGTTCTAGAGCAGTTAGTTGTTAGAGTTAGGATCCAGGCCTGGATGCTCCATGTCCTTGTTCAGAGCACGTTTCTCCAATTATTGTACCCTACATCAAAGTCTCTATTCAGAGAATTATAATATCCCTTCAACCAGTGTCCAAGAATCTATCACAGAAAAATTGTGCTTATTTATGATGCTCTTTTGGTGATAACTGGTCTTCAAATTTAGGTTTTCAATGGCAAGGGAGCTGACAGTGTTATAAACAGGTCTATTTGTTGGGGTTCACTGTTTAAGCCCAGGTGTTACAACCCTTGAAAAAAATGAGTCAACATGCTGTTTATGTATGGTACTATCTCTCATTCTTTCATCTATCTCACTAGAAAGATAATACCTTTATTTTGTTTGAGTATTAATTCTTGCACCCTAAAAGTTGTCCTTGGTCATCTGTATTGGCTAAGAAAAAAAAATGCTTTACCTGCCTTTATCCCTTATTCCAGCAAAAACTAGAGTTGGAATTGGCAGGGAGAGAAAAGCTGGATTATAGCAAGAAGTGTTTGTTGTCTGTAAAGTTTCATTAAGTCTTCACTCAATCCTATATCCCTCAAAGGATTTATGTTGGAGATTATGTAAGAGAATGTCATATAATTTAATTGCACAGAAACTCAATTTGGAAGCTCTGGCTACAAAAATCTCCCAAAGCCAGCAAGGAAGTCAGAGAGAGTGCCCAGAAAAATGCCAGTTCTTTCTTTCCCTCGTTGGTATTTAGAGATTATTATTTGGAACCCTCAGTTACAATCCAACACTAGATCTGTGCTGTGCAATGTAACTGTCTATGATGGAAATGAAATGTAACTTTCTATGATGATGGAAATCCACAACAGCTGCACTGTTACAATGTGGCGGTCACATGTGGCTATCGATGATGTGAAATATGGATAGTGCAACTGAATTTTAAATTTTACTTAATTTTACTTCAAATATAAGTAGCCCATGTGGCTACTGGCAACCATACTGAGTAGCCTAGTACAAGAGTAATGTTTTCAAACTTTTAGTAGGAAATATATGGGCCTCTTACTCCAGAGAACAATCCCACAGTGAACATGCAGGAAGCCCAAGGATGCAGGATGTGGTCTCGGGGTGGGCTCAGACTCACCAGAGACATCGAGGCTTTAGTGAGTTCTACTCTTGTCACACATTGTACCAGCCCTTTTTGAGATTGAAGAAGAGTGCCATCTCAAGACAAATCTAGCTTATTCTAAGAAATATAGACTCTAGGCATCAAGACTACTACTGGCTACTAGGAGGCCCAGGAGTGTACACTTCAGTCATTATGTTGGGAAATTGGGGTCCCAGAGCATCAACTGGTGAGTTCCTAAAAGAAGAAGTGCCCATATGGGATTAAATAACACTCTACTGTATGGCTGTGGGGTGTGCCCTGGAGCCTACCTACCTGTAACAGTAGCTTTCAGAATGCTGTGAGCTCAGTTCTCTTTTCTGTGTGAGTTGGAGTAAAGGAAGTCACTTCTGAGGTCAGTTCATTTATTCCCTTCACTTCATAAATGTAGAAATGAGAACCAGAGTGGGAAATAAAACCAAGGAACTGAGTACCCAAGGGAACAAGCTGGGTCAAGTCTATATTGTGACCTCAATTTTCTGACATCCAGTCCAGGCCTTTATTCTGTACCTCCCGCTGCCTCCCACACATTACACCATCCTTGGGCCCGCACCTAGACCTCTGCCCACAGCCACCCCATGGTGCGCTCAATGTGGCCAGTCATATGCCTGCCCAGGTTCCAGGGCCTGCCTGAGACTCAGAACCACCCCCTCACTCATCTTTGAGAGGTGTGCTTTTGAGAGAGGCAATAGGCACGCAAGAGTGAGCTATTAGGTTGGTGCAAAGGTAATTGCGGTGTTGCCATTGAAAGTAGTGGCAAAACCCAAAATTACTTTTGCACCATGCTAATACACCATCCAGATTTTCTGTGTGGTTGATGCTTGCACGAGGGGTTTCTGAGTTGGCCAAGAGAGAAACTGCATCTGGTACATTGCCACCTTTCCTTGTGGTCACACTCATAGTAATTTTCCAGGCAAGCCTCGTGGGCCCCGCTATCTGTCCCAGGGAAAGAATTTAGGAGAGTAACATTCTCTACCACACTACTGAGGTCCTGTTTGAGGGGAACCAGTTCATATGTTCATTCATTCAGCCAAGTTTTACGTTGCAGATTCTGAGTTTTTGGCTGGACACTGGAGAGGCATACAACAAGAAATGATCCTTCCCGGACTTCCTGAGGGAGACAGATAAGGGAATAACTTGCAATGTAATGGCAAAAAGGGATAAGAGAGATTCGTGGCCCTTTGGGAATGATTCTTACCCAGCATGTCTCTTTCAGGTGCATAGCAGCCTGGCTGGAAGCATTCTGAGTGCTCTGTCTGCCCTGGTGGGTTTCATTCTCCTGTCTGTCAACCCGGCTGCATTAAATCCTGCCTCATTGCAGTGTAAGTTGGACGAAAAGGATATACCAACCAGACTTCTTCTTTCTTATGATTATCATTCACCTTACACCATGGACTGCCATAGAGCCAAAGCCAGTCTGGCTGTAAGTATTTTTTAGATGGGATGTTCTAATTTTATGAGGTTTCTGAAAGCCTTGATTTCTTATTATTCCATCCTTTGAAATCTCTCTGTTAATTCTGGTTTGGGCATCTGGAGGAAGGCCAAGGTTATGTAAATCAAAGGGGGGCTGCATGGATGAGATTAAGGGGATTACATACTAACAGAGTGGAATTGAAAATGTCAGATAAGGTTGATGATGAAAAACTAAAACTTATGGTTTGTAGAGTTTCTTAATTACTCAACTAATCTAATTTTGGAGGCATCAATTATGAGTTTGTCAAACTGAGAATGTTGGTACATAAAGTGGTGAATTCAGATTGGCAAACAGAGCAGAAAGACCCGGGTGATCAGAAAATGCCGAGAAGGAAACGTGGTATGTGTGTGTGGTAGGGGGTCAGTTTGGTCTAAAAAGACATCAGACTAAAGATGAAGAAACAGAGAATACGAAATATGGGGTTAGATGGTAAGGGTTTCTCCTAATGATTACAATAATGAATAATACTAATCAGGTGAAACGGTAACATTATTATTGCTTTTTGTTATAGCTGAAAGAAGTGTGATATCTTAAATCAGGAGATAAGAAATATAGGGAGATGGAGAGTGTAACTGAGAATTATTGCAGGAGAATTCTCTCTTTGGAAGAAGAAAAACAATGAAGTTTGGCTAACAGAAATAATATGTCTGAAGTTGAAAAATTAAGGGGTATGTGCATGGTCAGCAACGCATTGAGAGGAAAACAGGCAACATAAAAGTAAAGAAGTTGCAGAATATTTATTGTCCTGCAATCATATAAATGAGGTCAGCCAAGAACTCACCTGGACGATGGACAGATAGAAAGGTCTGGTCCAATTCATGCTTGTACAGCACCCATTATAAACTGAGCCTTGCTTCCAAGGTAATGGTATAATGAGGAAAAAGTGCATGCAAATGAGGCTGACAGTAATTGGTACACATTCCACCTTGGGAAAAATTCTGGAGAGAAATTTGGGAGAAATTTGGTAGTGATAAAGTATACATTCATGATGGGACGATTTTATATTGGAAATAAGAGAGATTCTGTTGAGCTTGCTTGCTGGAACAATTTCTAGGTAATGGACACAACGTGTATCTTCTATTTAACTGTGTGTAAATACCACAAAACAAAAGTTCATGTGATCAAATTATCTCCCTTTATTATCAGATGACCAGTTCTGCACAAAGAACGTCTCAGGACAGAAATGGTAGAACTCATCCTTGTGAGTTGGTGTTGGTGATTAGCAACAGTTTACTACCTTCACTGTTTTTTTCCAAGTCTTAAAACACCAAAAACAGCAAAAATAAAAAATAAACAACAAAAATAAAAAACATCCAAACAGGTTCAGATACATAGACAGGGATGTCAATACTGAATTTTACAAAGGGCGTACACAGCCAAAACCTCCTTGATCCTCACAAATCTCTGAGAAATAAATGTTAGTATGCATGTTTGATACATGAGGAAACAGGAGCTAGAGAAAGAGAGAGACTTGTCCAGGCTTACACAGCTACTCAGCAGTAAAGATGAGACTATAATGGAGCTGCTGATTCTCAGTCCTGGGAGCTATTACACCACTCTGCTCTCTTACTGAGTGAACAATGTCATCAGAACTACGTACGTCTCAAAGAAGTGAGAAACAAGTGTATGAAGTGGATTAGTTGATTTAGTTACTACTCATCTTCCCTTCTCCTCTCAAGAAACTGAATGAGTGAAGGAGTTGAATTAAGACAATTGTGAGGAGGAGCAGTTTTGTTTTCCTGATTGTGTCCTTACTTCATTCTCTAATGGTTGAGGTGGTCTTCATCTCTATGGTCACTTCTAAACTAGGCATGAAAGCTTTGGCTGACCCAAGCATCACCGATATTTTATTTCTTGACTTTCAGGGAACTCTGTCTCTGATGCTGGTTTCTACTGTGTTGGAGTTCTGCCTAGCTGTGCTCACTGCTGTGCTGCAGTGGAAACAGACTGTCTGACTTCCCTGGGTGAGTGTGCTGGCCAGCCTCGCTTAATCTTGCCTAGTGTATCTTATCTCTGCACTGTGTTGAGTATGTCACCAAGAGTGGTAGAAGGAACAATCAGTCAGTCATGAGATACACATGGGAGGTCATTTAAATGGTGATGGAAGACCGAGAAGAAAAGCAGATGGTAATTGAGTAGCTGACAAGCTGAGAGTTCACTGGATATGAAAATAGTTAAAATGAGAAATCAACTGGTTCAATCTTCCCATTTTGTCATTGAAGGGAATGAGACTCTGGGAAGTTAAATGACTGGGCTGGCATTATGATATGAGTTTGTACCTGTCCTGAGGACACTAGAACCTGGCTTGCCTCCCTTCTAAGCAGAAACAATTTCTGCCACAACCACTAGTCTCTTTAATAGTATTGACTTGGTAAAGGGCCTTTACACATGTGACTGGATCCAGTGAATGTCTTATGCTCTGCTTTTCCTCCTGGTGATTTTAAAATTCTTTTTCCTTTTAAAAGATATATTAAAAATGTATTGTTGAATCAAATTCCAAGGGATACCACCCCTATGGACTTATTGCTTTATTTAACTGAATTTAAAAGCCTTGATTTATCCAGAATTTTATTATAGAGAATAGAAGGAATACCTGACTGATAAATTGTAATTATTTGAAGAACCCAGTGATCTGCTCTACTTGTCTTGGATTAGCTAAGAATTCTATGTATACAGTTGGAAAAAATGGCATATCCACATGTATCTTGAACCTGAGTAAAGTCTGAAGACCTAACATACTTTGTTTCTTCTAGAGTGTGCTTTTCCTGCCTCACAGTTACTCATGTCCTCAAAGACGACTCATGACGCTGGATATGAAGAACTATTGACTTCTTGGGAAAAAACGGAGAAATATTAATTGGAAAGTTGATTTTTATGATAATATGGAAAACCTAACCATTATAAAAAAGCAAACTTGAGTTTCCTAAATGTAAGCATTTAAAGTAATGCATATTTGTTTTAAAAAATTATTTCTCTGTCATTTATGATATGTGTTTATTGGGGATCTCTTGGTTTGCCTGATACTGACTTCAGCAAAAGCACAGGGCTGTAAATTACTATTTACTAGACTAACCAAATAGTCTTAGACATTTCCCAGAAAACTAGGCAGAATGATGATTCAATGGATCACAGTGAGGCAAAGGATACAGCTTTTTCTTATACTCCTCAATTGTCAACAGGAGTTAACTGATTTGCTGTGGTGCGCAGACTCTTTTATCACAGGTGCTACTGATTTATCCCATGTATTTTACTCATTAGTGCATAAAGGCAAACCCCATAATGAAGTCTCCGAGTGTATGAAAGTAGCCGGCTTCAAAATAAAATCTTTGAGTGCATACTTTATTTTAATACTTATTTTGTTGTTTTTTCCTTTAAACACAGAATAAATCAACAATGACAGACATAAACCCAAATTTTAACTCAATTTTCTCCTCACCAATATTCAAACAAAACTAATGAGTGAACAAATGCTAACCAGGAATGCTTATCTGTTATGAAGAGACAACCAGTTCATACTTAACGTCCTTATTTCAAAATAAGAAAGACCAATTGTTTGAGTATAACAAACATAAGCCTCACCTCGCTCATGCACACACACGCACACACACACGTGTAAAAAAAGTATTTCAATTTTATATGACCTCCATTTCTTTGAAAGATTTTGTCATATTTCCTTGCTCTGACCCTCTGTAGCAGGGGTCATACTTCATACTCACTGTCTCAGATATCCTGATACTCAGAGAGTTTCTCTGCTCTTTTTTTCCAGTCTCAAATGGAACTGTCAGTTTCTTTGATTTTAGCTTTATCTTCAAATCTGTTTCATTATGTCTTCTCCCTGTCCTTTGCACCCCCCACTGACACACACCATTTCTTTTATTTATTTGCCTATTGTGGACATTCAACTTTTATTGATACTTGTTGGATACCAGACACTATGCTTTTAATGCCAGGGCTACCAAAGTGAATAAGATACATGATTTGGCTTCAAGATATTTATAGTCAAATAAGGAAAACAGAGATGACAATGAAGTTAGGGATTTCACTAACTGTTATTTGAGCACAGAATAAAGACACTAACTGTTATTTGAACACAGAATAAAGAATATCATCTTCTGCCTAAAAGAATGTAGAGGATAAACAAGTGTGTGTGTGTGTGTGTGTGTGTGTTGTGAGAGAGAGAGAGAGGGGGAGAGAAAGACAGAAAAGACAGAATGTACCTCCTTTGAAAATCCACCTCCCCACTATTAATCACATGGTGCCACCTTCCGCCACAGGAGAGGACCATTGAAGCATTGTCATTTGTCTGGGGTAATATCAGAGGTTCATTGTCTCATGCCAAGAAAATTGAAGACATGGACACACAAAGAGTGAATTTAAGAGCAGAAGTTTAATGGCTAAAAGAAAGAAGAGTGCTTCCTCATGCAGAGGAAGGGATCCCGAATGGATTTCTGGGTTTGGGGCAAGATGAGGTTGGATTTATAGATGAGTCTGAGGAGGTCATGTCTGATTTACATCAGGCATAGTAGATTGGTTGGACCAGGTGTGCCATTTACATAGCATGGGAAGTGCCGGCCATCCCGCACTAATCTTTTATTATGCAGATGGAGTCTCCACCTGGCGGGCACCATATTGCCTGCTTTTTTGCTGCACACATGGTGAAAAAGAAAAGGGAAGAGGGAACCTCCATGTTTAATATATCTAGCTTCCAGGTATCCCTTTTCTATTGGCACAACTGCTGGCATTCACCTTTGCAAGCTTCCAGCTTGCTTATCTATTCTTGCAGCTTGATTTTTCAGGCTTCTTTTGCTAGACAAGAAATGATTTGGGGGCTGCTTTTTAATAAAAAGAAAATCTTACTGAGAACTCCCTTACCCTCACTAGCTACTTAAATAATTTCTTTTTAGCTCCTGTGTTATTTCTCCCATCAGAAGTAGTAACCCTAACTGCTGTTAGAGGGTGTTGGACAGTGACTCTTTCTGACTACTTCCTGCTGAAAAGGGGCATCTAGTGGGGACAGCAGCTAGGGCTCCTCCTGAGTTCAATCTAACGGTCCTCAGAAGAAAGGCGTGTCCATGTGTGGTTCTGCCTGCAGCACCATTTAAAGTTTGATTGCTTCTAGGCCAAAAGAGATAAATTTTACAAGAAGGTTTAGAATATAGGGTTTGAATATGAGTATTAAGATTACCATTATTAATGGGGGTACCATAGGCCATAACCATGCCAGTGGAGTTTGATACCTGTTAGCCATTTTAATGGATTGTAATACTAGTTTGCCTCCACCAGGTGTCGCTTACTTTACTAGACGCGTTAATATAAAAGGAACCTTTTTTTTGCATAAGTGTCCCCCAATTATTAATTCTATTATAAAGATTATAATTAGGCAGAATATTACAGCAATTAGAATTTTCCAACCGGAATTCCATATTGCAGGTGCCACAATGTATAGTTGTGTTGCAAATAGTAGAGCGCATGTAACAATTCCCAGAAAGGTGGTGTAGTAGATAATTTACATCTAAAACTTTTACTCGCCAAGATGTAGAATTTCTCCTTGGGGTTCTATGAAGTTACAAATGTAATCCCATGTATAATTAAAATCTCCCTGCAAATATGTGTTAAAAAGAAGTGCTAATATCTGGCTGCGAATCTCGAGAGGAAATGTTGAAATGACAAAAAGTATCTGGTGAGTTAAAGGTGGGACTGAGTAAGATGGGTAGCCCTTACTTACTTACTTATCTTTTATGATTTTCAGCTTAAGATCTCCTATTTTTTGTCATTGATGTCCAGGACGTTCTTCTGGGCTGTCAGAGGTTGCTCTCTCAGCTTTCCAGGCTTTGACTGGAGTGTGATGTATGCAGGAATTAATACCTGTAACTTTTACTGCTGAAGGGGTTGAAAGAACAGTGTAGGGCCCTTCCCAGCTTGGGGTCAGGAAGAGAGAGAGAAGGGAGAGCTTTCACCAATACCAAATCTCCTGGGTTAAATAAAGGTGATCCTATTTCTTGGAGTTGGGCTTTTGCTAACTGTGTTAATTCCTGCTGGAAGTGAGCCAGAGAGGTTACCTGCTCAACCAACTCAGAGATTTCTTAATTTAATAGAAAATCATTGGTAAGGAAAGACCATCCATTCAGCATCTTAAAAGGGCTCACTTTGTCTGCCATTGTCACTTTGGAGGTATTTAAGTAGACCACAGCGGGGAGTTATTTCATTAACTAACACTTTATTACCTCAGATGCCTTTTCTGTATGGCATGAAAATGCTTCTAACCAGTTGGCGAAAGTATCTGTCCCTACCAGGAGATATTGGATGCCCTTCATCTTTGGCATGTGGGTGAAGTCTGTCTGCCAGTCCTCCCCTGGATAGCTTCCTATTCTTTGGGTTTGAGGAGGAAGGAGCCACCTGGTCAGGGGATTATTTTTAAGACAGATTTCACAAGCATTAACAACCTGTTTGGATGTTTTTGGTAAGTTATCTCCTGAAAACAATCTCTGGGCACATTGATGAGTTTTATCCTTTCCCAAGTGAAAAGCTTGATGGAGGATTTTAAGGACTGTCCATTGGCTAGAGACTGGCAAGTAGAGTTTGCCATCCTGACTGAAGCCATCCTGAGAGCTGGAAAATATACACTTGAGAAGTGGCCCATTCTATTTCTGCAGGGAAGTACTGAGGTTTAATTTCTTTATGGAACCTTCCCAGATTAGAGGGGCTTGAAGTCCATAGATGTCTTGAGGCTTCCTTGCTGCTGACTTAGCTGCCTGATCAGCTAACCTATTTCCTTCAGCTACTTCATCTTTTCTCTTTTGATGTCCCTTACAATGCAGCACTGTTATCTTTCGTGGAAGGAAAACTGAGGATGATAACCTGCTAATTTCCTGGTGGTTTTTGTTTGTTTGTTTTGTTTGTTTGTTTGTTTTTTTGTTTTTTGTTTTTTTTTTTTGAGACAGAGTCTCACTCTGTGGCCCAGGCTGGTTGCAGTGGCACAATCTCGGTTCACTGCAAGCTCCACCTCCCGGGTTCACGCCATTCTCCTGCCTCAGCCTCCCGAGTAGCTGGGACTACAGGCGTGCGCCACCACACCGGGCTAATTTTTTGTATTTTTAGTAGAGACGGGGTTTCACCGTGTTAGCCAGGATGTTCTCGATCTCCTGATCTCGTGATCCACCCGCCTCGGCCTCCCAAAGTGCTGGGATTACAGGCTTGAGCCACCGTGCCCCGCCCCTGGTGGTATTTTACAGGAGATCCATTAGCAGTAAGAAAGTGTCTTTCCTTCCAAATGGCACCATGAGCATGGAGAACTAAGAAAGTATACTTGGAGTGTAAATGCTACCTACCTTTATTTTGCTTAATTCAAGTGCTCTTGTAAGAGCTATCAGTTCAGCTAATTGACTGCTTGTGGCTGGAGAGAGAGACACACTTTGAAAGACGTCATTTAGAGTGGCTACTGCATATCCTGCCTGTGGAGCTTCACAGCTCCTATCTGTGAAGAGGGTCTAGTCTGGATTTTCTAGGAGAGTTTCCCTGAGATACTCTCTGGCTGCATAGGTTTGTATTATAACTTGTTCACAGTCATATTCAGGTTCCCCAGCTTCCTCTGGAAGGAAAGTGGCTGTGTTTAGGTGAGAACAAGTGTTTAACTCAATTGTGGAAATCTGTTAAAAACAGAGTCTGTTAAGGAGCTGGCTGGCTGTTAGCCAAAGGCTCCCCCTAGAGGACAGTAATCCTGCCACATTATGTGGGGTGTAAATCATTTCCCAGGGTTAATTTGGTGGCTTCTGGGACCAGTAGGGCCACTGTGGCAATGGCTTGGAGGCATGTATAAATAATGGGTCCCCCCAACTGCAACTAAGGGGTTGAGAAAAATATTAGATTAGAATTTTTCCTGAGATGCCCCTCACGTTCATGCTATGGGAAGAGGGGAGGCCTGGATTAGAGAGGAGAAGAGACTGGCTCTGTTGTCCAGAAGGAGGTCTACCTTCCTTCCTTTAATTTCCAGAATCACCTGGGGCTTCTGTGTTGTTCATGGCAGTTTGAGCCACTGGAGCTGCAGGTTTGAGCCCCGGGAACCATCAGTCCTATTGGACCATCTGTGAGACTGGTTCTGAAACTGGTGACCTCTGTCTCTGGGGGCAGTGTGATCTCCAGTGGTCCATGCTACAGGCTGGACAGGGTCAAGGTGACTTCTTGCTGCCTGGCACTCCTTCTTAAAGTGCCCTGACTTGCCACATCAATAGCATCTAGCGGATGCACCTGAGGAATCCTGGGCTTTGCAAGCCTGCAAAACAGCTACTGGAGCCTCTGTCCTCCTCTTGTGTTTCCTCTCTTTCTCTTGGGCATCCTCCTGTCCCTATTTAAAAGACCAAAGTGGCCATGCTCAGGAGGTTCTCCAAGGTGCTATCTGGTCCTATCACCTGCTGCTGTAGTTTCCTCCTAATGTTGGGAACTGCCTGTGTAATAAACTTGTTCTTTAGGATGAGCCATCCCTTGACTGAATAAGGGGATAGGAAGTGTGTTTTGTTAGTGTATCTCTCAGCCTTTCCATAAAGGCTGCAGGATTCTCATCTGGCTTTTGGTCTATCATGGACAGTTTAGAATAATTAAAAGGTTTGGCCCTAGTTCTTTGTAGGCCCTCTAATATACACATTAAAAAGTGTTTCCTTTACCATTTATCTGCAGAGCTATTGGAGTTCCAATCAGGGTTGGCAAAAAGAACTGCTTCCCTTCCTATTTGGAATGGTGTTTCCATTATTCCTTCACCTTCTCTGTCTCCTTTTTTCCTTTTCGGCCTACTATAAAAAACATGTTGTTCATCTCCAAATTTCTCTGCTAGCTGCAGAGCTGCCTGCTTTTCAGCTGCGGTGAGGGTTTGGCTTAGAAGCAGCATAACATCCAGCCATGCGAGGTCAAACACCTGAGTTAAAGTTCGAAAAGCTTCTATATACCTATTGGGGTCATCAGAAAATTGGCCTAGTCTCCCTTTATTTGCCGAAGGTCCTGAAATGAGAAGGAAATGTGAATCCTAATAGCACAATTTTCATCAGGCATTTCTTGTAGGGGTAAGAGTGAAGCAGGGAAAGTGGGTAGTTTTAGAGATGGTGCAGCTGGAGGAGCTGGTGGCATGGTTAGTGGGGGTCCCAGATAAGGGAGACTGGAAGGGTTGAGACACTCAGTAGCTGTCTCAGATTGTCCCCCTGGAATATGCTTTAGTTTTGGGGAATCATTTCCTATGGAATTGCCTGACATGGCTGCTAAAAGAGCTAGGTTGATTGTGCAATGCTTGCAAGTCTGGGTTATCTTGCAGGGCAAAGAAAGCCTGTACATAGAGGATCTTGGATCATTTGCCCTCCCATCTGTAGAAAAGGTCTAATTGTTGGATAATATTAAAATCAAGGCTCCACCGCAGTGAGCCGAGTCTGTTCATCCCCAAGATGGTAAGAAGTTGTACAATAGAATATGAGATGCTTTTTTTTTTCAAAGTCTCAGGGTCAGAGGAGTCCCAATGTTCTAGAATGCACTCAAGAGGAAATTCAGGCCAAAGACAATCTGTTATACATCTAGAAAGAGAACTGAGAAAAAAAAAAAAGGCCTATCTTTAGTCTCATTCCTTTTGGTATGACACAGGGTAGAGGGGAAGACAGTGAGGGCATCCACCCTACTGTTTTCTCTCCTTGCTTCCTGTGGTCCCAGCACCTTGTTAAATGTGCTGCCCATGGTTGCAGGCATAACCCCCCACCCCAGCCATGAAACTGGAGGAACTAAGGAATGGGTCTAGTCATGCATACCCATGCAGCCCTAGTTCTCCGCTTCTGATTCCCCTTTGACTCCCTAGACTTGTATGATCTGCATGGCTCCCCAAAAGATGGATCTTGGGAAAGGCTATGTAATAGTTGCATTTGGGCAAGGCTCCTTTAATGGGAGGGGTGTACTAGATTGAATCCTATATTTTGCTATTATGGCCCATGCTAAAGTGTTTACCCTTAGACAGCGATTCGGGTTAACTTCTGGACATAAAATCCCCTTACCATTTAAGTACCATTCTAACTGAAGGCAGAAGAGGTTTCTTTAAAAGACCCAGGAACCAAATGGTGGTTTTCCTGCTGACGGGACAGTCTCAGAACTAAAATTGGAGGACATTTTTCTCCTAATGGTTAAAGGTAGAGTTTTTTTCCATTCACAGAAGGAGCATAAAGCCTGGTCTCTTGTGGAGGGGTGCACAAAGGGAGGAAATTGGAAAAGCTAGAGTGTTTCAGCAAAGGACTGACAATGTGCCCCATGAGAGGATTCTTATTCCACTGGGTGATGCTGTTGACCTAGAAATACCACGTGCTTGCCAGATGAAGGGTAGAAAGAGTACAGCTCATTTCAGGGAGACCTTCTGCTCCTAGAAAATCACAAAAATGGCATTCCCTTGAGCTATATTCCCAGTTTATATGGCATTTGCTAATCTTTCCTAACAGGACTATTTCCCCACACCGTAAAAATCTGTGCAGCATTGCATACAGAGGATAAGAGACATGGCAGTCGCAGATGGAAAAGGAGGAAATTTGCAATAGAAAATTGGATATCCTGTTGCTGATGCCGGATCAAGCAGTCAGAGGCTGGGATCAGTCCAGAAGGCTTCAGATAACACCAGGGTGTAACCCTGGCGAGAAATCCTCATTTGCTCCAAAACCTCTTCCAGCCCCATGCAACAGCTAGGTACTCCATGAAGAGAAACTGATTCAAAATATGGCCAACATGCCCAGTAACCTGGGGGATTGGCCATGGTATCTCCAGGAAGCCTGTCATCTGAGACTTGAGAACAGCAGGTGGTTTGCCCTAAAGGCATGTAGATGGCCATGGGATGCCCAGGATTTTTATTTGATTTGGTTTTAAAATGGTGGGTAAGAGCCTCAAAATGAATGGACAGAATTGAGGTCCGCTTCTATACTCAGGAGAAGAATTGGAGTGAAGAACAATTAGACAAAGTCTAAAAGATTTCTTTCAATTCACCCAGAGTGCAGAGAATGGGGTGGGGGTGGATAAAAAAGTGCAATAAAGTTAGGATAGCACAAAAAGCACTTTTTGAAATTAAAGCACTTTAATATTATCTTGAGAATCAACTTATGATAAGCTTTTAATATTCTCAATTATCCTTACAAACACCTTTCAACATAAGTAATCATCTCTACATTTAGCAGATGAAAAAGCTGAGGCTCAGAGGGATGACTTACTGTATCCACTAGACTCTCCAGTAGGCAGAGTGGGGTATTGAGTGGTTTGAGCCATTACAGACACTAGGTCTGCTTAGCTCCCGTATTCCATACCAAGAGGGTTTGGGCAACATCTGGATCATGGATCCAAAGTACACCTTCTGCCTCCTAGTATGTGCTACACCTAGGCCACGCACCTCCAATCCCTTGGCTTTTCTTCTTAAATGAAAGCCCTGGGGGATGGCTGATAGGCAGAATATTCCATGATCTTCCTAAGGGTCCATGAGGGATAGCAACCTGGAGGTCATTGTTACTCTCCAAAGCTTTCAGAAGCTGACTCAGTTTATTACTTCTCAGGCTGCCAGGCAAACAAACAAAAAACACTCTTTCTCTTCTAATGAATGAAAAGCTAGAAGGTGTTCACTTGGGCCAAGGAAAATAATCAGGGCGTGGTAGGCAGCTATAGTCCTGATTCTGTGGTTTTCCATATTTAGGTTCAACCTCGGGTCATTGGCTGAGATCAGCTGGACCTGGGTGTCATCTGATCACTTTTGTTACAGGACCAGTCCTGAGCCTGTGCACTGAGGCCTCTTCAGTTCTTTCTCTGAACCAGTAATACAAGATTCCAAATGCCAGGTACAGGAGAAACCCAGTGTTGGAGTTTTCTTGTCCCAGGTTTTTAAAAGACACGTAAGGACAAAGGATGTCAAGATGTAGAACTTTGATGTTCAACTTTCTCCTTCAGTCTTCCTTACTTGACCTTCTCTCCAGCCCTGAAGGAAATATACCATTTCCATGCCATGAAATTGCCCCATGGACATAATTGTGGTGCATTCTGACTAGACACAATCAAAACACAGCAGGACTTGCGTTTCACTATCAGTCCCTAAAAGACCACATAACAGCTACCACATATTCTTACTGAAAGAGCCTCCCTGGGTACTGTGACTCCAACACTCTTCATGCTGATCATGTAAAAACTGCAGTGTTGCATGTCCTTTCCCAGCTTCCTCTTTCCCAGGGCCTTTCATATCTTGACTGTTTCTCTTGCAGTACTCTTGGAGCTTTTCTCCACCAACAACTTGCTTTTTTTGTTTTTTGTGGTTTTTTTTTGCATTTCAAGACACACCACTTTTTGTTTATTTTGTTATATAAATTATTTGCTTTCAAATCCATTGTTTTTCATGCATAAATGCATGGCCATGTCTATTTCTTTTAGTTAAATTGTCTGTCTGGTCATGCACTTCATCCATTTATATTTTTTTCTGTCTTTCTTTCTCGTGTCTTGTTATAGATGTTATAAAGATTTATACCTTGTTATAATTTGGCTTTGCCTTTTGAATTGTTTATCAGATTTTTATGTTAATTTAAAAATGCTGAAATTTTTGGATAATTAAACATATTTTATATGTGTAGAAATTGCTTCCAAACGCTAAATGACAACAAGGAAACAGACATCTTCTTTTTTCTTATTTTTTTAATCACTTGGCATTTTCTTATTTATAGTATAAGTATAGTTATAGTTATAGTATAAGTTATAGTATAAGTAATATGAGGCAGGACCTAATGTATATATTTTAAACCAGAAATAAAATTCTAAGTTCCCCAATCAACTGATGGACCCTCCTCTTGGCCAAGGGCATTCCAAAATTAACCTGAAAAACTAGTTCAGGCCATGATGGAAAGTGGGGGTTAGACACGCCTCATTATACAATCCTTTCTTTGGAATTCAAGCACAGCTTACCAGCATTAACATTAAAACAGAGACCTCAAGATTGATGGAACAGTCTCTTTAAGTCCAATAGGAAACATTTACAATCTATTTACTCTGAAGCCTGCTACCAGGAGTCTTCAATAAGAACTTTGGTCTCCACAATTCCTTATCTTAAGCCAGACACTCCCTTCTATTGATTCCAGGTCTTTAGATAAACTCTTTCAATCAACTGCCAGCCAGAAAATGTTTCGAGCTACTTATGATCTGTAACCCCCATCTCCAGCCCCCACTTTGGGGCATAGCTTGGTTTTATACATTTTAGGGAGACATGAGATATCAATCAATATTTGTAAGATGTACATTGGTTCTGCACAGAAAGGCAGGACAACTCAAAGCTGGGAGGGGTCTTCCTGGTTATAGGTAGGTAAGAGACAAATGGCTGCATTCTTTTGAGTTTCTGACTAGCCTTTCCATAGGAGGCAATCACATCTGCATTAATCTCAGTGAGCAGAGGCATGACTTTGAGTTCTGTCTGCCCTTGTCCACAAGGAAATTCCTTGTGAGGGAGGTATGCGGCTTATCTTAGTAGGTATCTTTATTTTAGGAATAGAATGGGAGGAAGGTTTGCCCTAAGAAATTCCCTGCTTGACTTTTCCTTTTGGCTTAGTGACTTGGGGGTACCAATATATTTTCCTTTCACATTTCTCTCAGATACTTTTGAGTTTACAGTACACACACACACACACAAACACACACACACACTCACACACAAACACATTTAACCACTTGTTCTATTATTACTTACTGAGTTAACTATGTTTCTGTCTATGGTTTAAAATATATTTTTAAAAATACACTCAACATTTATTTACATTCATTGTAGTACTACATTTGTCTAGTCTCATTTTTTTGTCATTCAGTCTATTTCAACACAAGTAACACATCACTTGTATTAGTACACTGCATTTTAATTTCTGACAGTACTATCCTTACTTCAACACTACTCTTGATTAAAATGATTTTGGGCCTGGTGCAGTGGCTCATGCCTGTATATCTAGCACTTTGGGAGGCCAAGGTGGGCAGATCACCTGAGATCAGGAGTTCAAGACCAGCCTGGCCAACATGGTGAAACGCCATCTCTAATAAAAATACAAACATTAGCTGGGCATGGTGGTGCGTGCCTGTAATCCCAGCTACTCAGGAGGCTGAGGCAAGAGAATCACTTGAACCTAGGAGGTGGACGTTGCAGTGAGCCGAGATCACACCACTGCACTCTAGCCTGGGTGGCAGAGTGAGACTCCATCTCAAAAATATAAATAAATAAAATAAAATGCTTTTGGCTAGTAAGACTCATTCCACATGAACATAAAAATCATTAAGTCAAGTTCCACAAGGGATTTATTTGGAAGCACATTATATTACATCTGAAAAAAATTTGGAATAATTGACAACCAGAAATATGTCAGTACAGTCAAGTGTCCATTTGCCTTCCTAAATAAAAAATGTGTATCTTTTATCATATAAATTCTTCATGTTTTCAATTAGGTGAATTACCAAATATTTCATATTTTGTTTTAATATGAACACTTTAGATGTTTAACCTGGTTATTAACAATTAAAAATCTATAACTATTCATTGGGCTTGAAATTAATCTTACTTTGGTAACAAATATTTATATTATTTACTTCTAGTTTTATTGCAATTGATTAGTTAACATGGCCTGTATTTTTTGTTTTATTTATTTGGGATGGATATATGGCCAATTGTTGCCAATGTACCAAGGATTCTTAAAAAGCATGCTTTCTTTAGTGTTGATTCATTCAAGTATTTTATAATTCAAATCATATTTTTTGGCTTACATTCATCAAAACTTATATTTGTTAAAAATTTTCATGATTACTATGTTTTTGTTAGTTTCTCATACTCAGGCAAATTTTTTATTAGTAGTATATTATATTATTTGATCATAAAATTGTAAACAACATATTATTATAAATGAATTCCTTTGTCATATTTAAGAATTTTCCTTAGACATTTTATTGCCTAATATTAATATTCCATCCTTTGTCTTATTATTTTGCATTTTCTGACCTTTATTTGCCTTTCCTTACCCTTACATTCACTACTATAATAGGAACCTTTGGAATAGAAATGGGATTTTGTCACTGTGCTGCTTAAATCCTTCTCTGGCTACACATTGTCTCTACAACAAAGCCCAATGTCTCCAGGAAGCATTCAAAGCCCTGTAAATCTCTCATTTTGCACATCCAGGATCTTATCTCTCTCCCAACTGAATCTGTCACTTCTCCCTCTGTGATAGAATAATACCAAAGTGTTTCCAGGTCTGCTAGTAAGCCAAACCGTTTCAGAACTCTACCTTTGATCCTTCTACCGAGAATGCATATGGCTACAAGCACCTGCTGTTCTTTGAAAGCATGATTTGAATGTTAATTTTCAATGGAGCCTCCTCTTCCAAGAGAAGTTTAACCACCGTATCTGACCTTTGTGCTCCCATGATGCTCCCTATGTACTGTGTTCAAGGGCAGGGACATTATCTTCCACAGGTATTGTTAGTCTCTAGCAGTGTTGCATGCACCAGATACTTAATAAATATTGGCTGAATAAAATAATTCTGAATGGTAGCTCATTTGGACTAGAAACCCAGGATAACTCTAGAAAGGTGGGACAAAAATGGCAGTCTTGTTCACATATACAGTGGCTGTCACTTAGGAGTCCCTCCCGTGTGAAGCAGAGAATTGTTGCTGTACAAATCTGTTTTCAAACATGCCTTCATGGAAAGAGATTAACAGCAACATGGAAAAATATGTGAATTTGGAACAAGAGCAAAATAAGATGACAGAGCAATAGTAGACAGTGTAATTACTTGATATCAATGCTAGGCAGTGTATTAGCATATTTCTTTTGCACAATCGGGTGCACAATAGTAGCATTAAATGCCGCAGCCTGTGATGTATTCATCAAGACTCCTCAACTCAGTATCAATTTCCTACAGCCTAGAAAAACTGTTTGTCTAAGTATTCATTAGGAAGAGCCACAATTTTTGGTGGGAGGTGAGCTAAATTTTTACTTGGTTGTGTCAGTGTTTTTCATATATTAATCCAGATAAAGATTTTTATTGCCTCTCTCCAAATCATTTTTCCATTATTTTTCCAAAGAATGGCCTGCTTTCTTAATTTTTCCCTCCTCATTTTCCATCCTTCATTTCCAGGGCCAAGAGTAAAGGATTTTGATCATTTACTGATATTGTTTGTCTGTGTCCCCACCCAAATCTCATCTTGAATTGTAACTGCCACAATTCCCACGTTTCGTGGCAGGAACCCAGTGGGAGGTGATTGAATTATGGGGGCGGGTCTTTCCTGCACTGTTCTCCTGATAGTGAATGAGTCTCATGAGATGTGATGGTTTTAAAAATGGGAGTTTCCCTGCACAAGCTCTCTTCTTTTGTCTGCCTCCTTGTGAGATGTGCCTTCCACTTTCTGCCATGTTTGTGAGGCCTCTCCAGACATGTGGAACTGTAAGTCCAATACACCTTTTTCTTTTGTAAATTGCCTAGTCTCAGGTATGTTTTTACAGCAGTGTGAAAATGGACTAATACTTTTACCTATCTAAATTGCAATCTGAACTGGAGAAACAGTGGTCTTTGTGACATTAAATAAATTATTTTTTGTGTTTCTAAATGGAAATGGAGGATGAAAAGGGAGAAGTACATTACCATACAGAGAAAATCTAAACAAAATATGTAGGCTAATGTATCTGAAAACTACAGAGTTGAAGCAAACTTCAAAAAGATAGGAACTACTGGTTTAGATGTTTAGATGTCATGGAGACTCCAGCCCATACTCCTGTGTACACCTGTGCAGTGTATTAGCTCTACCCTCTACTGTGTGTTGGCTTCATGCTTAGGCCCATTTCCCACCTCTTAGCAAAAATTTCCACATCAAATATTGGCCTTACATCCATTTATCATCCTGCAGTTTGGAAGAATAGTGTTTTTGTCTGAAGTTTCAAAACAAGACTATTGATAATCATTCTGACGAGGCCATGTAAGGTTATATGTCCACACTGGTTCAATCATTGCAATGGAAAGTGGGGGTGAAAAGCACTGATTGACTTCTTAGCCTAGAGCCAGAGCACAGTGGAGGCAAGGGCGGAGTCAGTCCTCAGAGTTACATGGATCCCCAGTCGGAATTCACAGACTGTTCGAAAGAGGAAAATGGAAGATGGATTCTGGGCAGGCAACAAGCGCATGCTACAGGTCACTCCTTTGTCTGCCCTATGCCCAAAAACACTTTCTTCTGATCCATACTTCCAACAATGATCACAGCTACATGATAGGCATTCAGCTTTTCCCAAGAGGACATCAAGCCAGAAATCTCATGCACTTAACACTGCATTGGAATATGAAGGGAGCTCTGTCTAAACAGGGAACTCTGTCTCAATAGTAACATGTGTTTCTTGGCCAGACAATTGAGCCACCTCCAGGTATGTTCTCCAGGAAGATTGCCTTGGTCCATTGTTCTCTACAACCACATCCAGCATGAGAACTAAAAAATTGCAGCTTCTAGGAGCCCACTTAATATTTGGTACAAATTTGAGGGCCTAGATGCCAATCATCTATAGTTGTTTAATCCATAGGGCAATTCTTGGGTCTTCCATCAAGGAATAAGAAGGAAATTAAACAAAATTTTGTCAGTCTAATAGAATAAAAGAAATTACAAAAATTTTAAAAATTAAAGCATGGTGAGTAGAAAGAAAAATATACCATGAAACATTTAAAATTTGATATATTAGTAATCAAAATAAAATTGAATACAGAATACTATTTAAAATAAATATTAAATATATTAATAATTAGAAGACATATTTAAAATATACATATAAAATTAAATAAATGACTAAATAAATAAAACACTATGCCCTGAGAAGTGAGTTTTGTGATACTAAAAAAAAGACAATTGAAATATTATTCAAAATATTCAGAAGATTTTTTTAAAAGGGAATGCTCACAAATTTATTTTAAAAGATCTTGATCTAAACCAAACCAGAGCAATAAGAAATGGGAAAATTTTCAGATATTTTTCAATCTCTGAAAAATCATATTTAAAACACAAGGAAATATAATCCCACAGTGTAACATATATCATTTCCAAGGTGTAATTATACTGAGAATGTATGGGTGTTTTAATAATATTTCACTGCGGACTTCAGAGGTTAGCATGATAAAGAAGGCAATCCTGTAGAACTTAGTGAGGGAGCGGGGCACCACGTGGCCACATCACTGTAGACCCCGTCCCTCACAGTGACCTGAAAACAGCCACCACCAATACAGCAGAGCACACGCACCTAAGCTCCCAGGTATCTGCCATGCAAGGCCACCTAAGCCCCTAGCTATCTGCCATGCAGAGATGGGCTATGGTTTACAGACAGTCCCACCCCTGAAGAGAGCTCTGTCCTTCTGCTATACTGATGGTACTTTGGTGGACTCAGACAAAGGCACTGCCCAACAAGGACTAGACACCCTGTTGATCCACATGCAGCAACACAGCTAGGCCTTTAACACAGACAAGATACAAGGACCTAATGATACCCAAATGAAACTAATAAAACTCCTGGGCATAATTCAGAAAGGAGCAAAGCCTCTCATTGCAAAGATGATTGTCAAGATTTTGACCTTTTTTTTCCCCTCCCCACTCCCTCAAAAAAAAAAAAAAACCCCAAAAAAAGCAGCAATTTGTAGACCTATTTGGCTACTGGCAGCAATCCCAAATACCCCACATAGATCTCCTGAAAGTATTCATCTACTGGCTTACAATAAAGGCCACTACTATGGAGTTGGACCCCGACCAACAGGACACTCAGGAGGACCTCCAAAGGGCCACCCACCCCACCCTTCTCCTGGACCCCATTGACTCCATTTGCTGTTTGAATCACAGGTCTCAGCAACCTCTCAGTTCACTGAGTGGAGCCTATGGCAAAAGAACACACAGGCCATCGGGCTTTGGATTCATAAACGTAACTCCCCACCCCTTAAGTCTGGGCTGTGAATAGTGACTTCCTTTCGAAGAACGCAGAATGTAAAGGGGAATAAAAAGAGTAGATTTACAGTGAAGAAGCCTGACATACACTACCTCAATCAAGTGACTAAGATAACAGTGGTAAGTCATGTTGATAGTGTGGACTGTTGATGGGATGTGATGATACTGGCTCTTTACATCTGTGATCTCCTTCCACAAAACCCAAACACCAGTCTAATCTGAGAAAAATATCAGATAAACCCCAACTGAGGGAGTTTCTACAAAACACCCGACCAGTACTCCTCAAAACTCTTAACATTATAAAACACAAGGGAAGTATGAAAAACTGCCACAGTCTAGAGGGGCCTAAGGAGATGGACACCTAAGTGGAATGCTGCACCTTGGATGGGATCCTGGAACAGAAAAAGGACATTAGATCAAAATCTAAGGAAATCTGAATAGGACAGTATGAACGTCAGTTATCAATGTTTGTTCATTAATGGTGTATCATACTAATGTAAGATGTTCATAATTGGAGAAACTGAGTGCAGGGCACAGGAGAACTCTCTGCCATCTTCACAACTCTTCTGTAAATCTAAAACTTTTCTAGTACAAAGGTTTATTTCAAATTGTTTAATTTCTCTTTTGTTTTTCACTCTGTATTCTGCTAAACCATGTTGTCCAACAGAGTTCACTAAAATGGCACATGCTGAATTCACAAAATAAGATGAACTCTCCAATTTTACATTATCAACCATATACACACACAATTTGTATACATACACAGTTTGGTGTAAATTCTCGTTCAATACCAGGTTCCCAGGAAGAAATAAAATAAAAACTTAAACTCCTTTACTTTGGGAGTTAAGCAAACACTCTCAAAATTATTCTGCCCCCATTTTTCTGTTTTGCTACATTTCATTCAGAGATGTTTCCTTCAGATTCTGTATGGGGTTGGGGATTTTTTTTTTTACTGGCATTATTCCAACTTTTCTTAGTACCCATTTCACATTTGCAAAATAGAGAAGTTGAAACCAAAATCAAGCCCCTTAAACAATTAGCCCAGGGAAAATTACGTTTCTAGACCTCATACTTAATCTAGACCTATGATATTATTTCCAAACACCAAAGCAGTAACTCAGGAGTATCTAAAGGAAGGAGGGTAGATGGAGAACAAGAAACCTTGATTTTCAGCCTCAAGGATGACAATCAACTCCAGATTTCCAGAATCAATGATTTGTCTTAAAATCAGTTGACACTGAATTCAGGCACCTTTTCATGCTGCTTTCATTGGAGGATGGAGAAATCCACGTGTGCATATTATGTTCCCTCTCAGAGCATTAGAGCCTTAGAGACATTATTGTTGATAAAAAGTGTCAAACTCTGTAAAATATTTGAAGAGATTTATTCTGAGCCAAATATGAGTGACCATGACCCACGACACAGCCTTCAGGAGGTCCTGAGAACATGTGCTCAAGGCTGTTGGGGTGCAGCTTGCTTTTATACATTCTAGGGAGGCATGAGACATCAATCTTATACATTTAAAATATATATTGGTTTGGTCCAGAAAGGTGGGACAATTTGAAGCAGGAAGTGAGTGGTGGGGCAGCTTCCGGGCTATAGGTAAATTTAAACATTTTCTGGTTGATAATCGGTCAAATTTATTTAAAGACCTGGAATCAATAGAAAGGAATGTCTGGGTTGAGATAAGAGGCTATGGAGACCAAAGTTTTATCACGCAGATGAAGCCTTCAGGTAGCAGGCTTCAGAGATAATTGGTTGTAAAATATTTCTTTTCTTTCTTTTTTTTTTCTTTTTGAGATGGAGTCTCCCTCTGTCACCCAGGCTGAAATGCAGTGGCACAATCTGGGCTCACTGCAACGTCCACATCCTGGGTTAAAGCGATTCTCCTGCCTCAGCCTCCCGAGTAGCTGCGACTTACAGGTGCATGCCATCACACCTCGCTAATTTTTAGTAGAGACAGGGTTTCACCATGTTGGCCAGGCTGGTCTCCAACTCCTGACCTAAAGTGATCCACATGCCTTGGCCTCCCAAAGTACTGGGATTACAGGCGTGAGCCACCACTCCCAGCCATGGCTGTAAAATGTTTCTTATCAGACTTAAAGTCTGTGTTGATGTTAATGCTAGAGGGGTATAAAGAGGCATGTCTAAACCACACTTCCCATCATGGCCTGAACCAGTCTTTCAGGTTACATTTTAAAAGAGCCCTGGCTGAGGAGGAAGTCCATTCAGATACTTGGGGCCTTAGAATTTTATTTTTGGTTTACATTGTGGTACTTTTGCAAAGTTTGGATATTTGTTGGTGGTCCCAGGTGTCAAAGTCACTCTTGAGGCACTTCTGTCCCATTGGCCTTGCTCAAAACCTCCTGATGTTTTTTTCCTGTCTGGTCTCTGTGTTCCTGGCATCCTCATGTTGCATCAAGTGAGATCTGTCTCTAGTGACAAAAGTCCTTTGCCACAGTAGCTATGGCCACTATTTCTTTCAATGGACTCACTTAGGCTTCTAAAGCAAACCTTACAGGCACAATTTTCCTCTTGTCCTCACTGTAATTTCAGCCAAAGAACACCTCTGAGAGAAAGGCTGAACCAAAGCTGCTATGAGGGTCTAGGGAGCAAGTGGCCCTTGGAGGCTCAGGACAGCTAGTCATGGTGCCACTGTGCTCCATTCTAGAACTGAGCATCTCCTCGGCCTTTGAACTGTCAGGCCTGAGTGTGGTGCTTCATACGAAAATGCTGTAGTACTTCAGAGAAACAGAAATGTTTCTTTTCTTTGGAGCATTTACTTCTGCAGAATTTATATATGACCCCAGAATTCTGCATCCTTTTAAAGCATTCCCACATTTTGGAAGTCTTGGCTAAGCTGCTAACAATTCATCTGCTTCTTAAATGGATCCATTTCCATATCTGTTGATGTAAAGTTGATGTGGTTCATTGATTACAGTATATTCTGTTGGTTTGTTTTTTGTTTGTTTGTTTGTTTTGCTTTCTGGCCTGGACATTTTTGTCTTCCTAACATACCTCTTACATTGATTCTTAAAGATGCTTAGTGTTCCCAAAGCATCCATTGTTCAAACAAGGCTTGTCCACTTCATCTCCCAGTGTCCCATGACCCCCTTAAATGACATACTACTGTGTTACCAGTGCGGAACCAACACTGGACTTGATTGTTGACTTCAAACCACCCAATCAAGGCTACAACAGATGTAACACAGGATTTTTCTTGGCCTCTTTGCCAGTTGAAGACCTCCAGCCAGTGACACCCCTGCCCAGGCTTTGCTTGGGCCCAGGCTTACTGCAGGAGACACCCTATCTACTCAGCCTGGCAGGCCACACCTGTCTTGCACTCCAGCACAGATCCCACGGCCACTGCAACTGTGCAATAAGCCTCTGGTGGGAGGGGGTGTGTGAGTAAGCAAGTGTGGGGTTGGGCCAGCTATTTCAAGCACCGGCACAGGAGTGGGCTCTGTGCAGGGCTTGCAGCTGGACCAGGCATGTCACAAGCAACTCCCGCAGTGGACTCTGGCGTTCAGACAAGAGGAATGCGGTGGTACCCAGGCAGGGATGCCCATATTCCTGAAGCCCCAGAGGGGGTGTTGCCACATTCTAATAGCTCTTTTAGTTCTGCCATCTGCAGCCCAATGAACAGCAGCATGTTAACAGCTCTCTCAGTCCCATTGCCCTAATCCTGCCCATGGCTCCGGGGCTAGCTCGGTCCTGCTGCTACTTCCTGTTGCATGGGGTGGCTACCCTCCACTGGCAAAGGGGAGAGGGCCACAGTGTTACAGCTTTTTTTGTACTCACATTCAGTGGGTCCTGAGTTATTGTCCCACATTCAAGAAGAATGAGGTTATGTTGACAATTGAAGGGTGAGGAGGGTGGGGAAGAATTTTATTAAGTGACAAAACAGCTCTCAGCAGAGAGGGGGTTACAAGGATGGTCCCCCACCCAAAGTCAGGTGGTCTCTCTCACCCAGAGGTGGGCAGTTCCCATGTGGCTGAGTCCCAGGCTTTTATGGGCTCAGAATGGAGGAGTGCAGGCTGATTAGTTTGTGAGTATGCAGAAAAGTCTAAAACAAAGACACCACTCAAAAGTGGGCATGACAATGTAAAAGGCCAATTATGGAAGTGTAGGTACATGTAAAATAGGGGAAGGGTGGTGAAGGGTGGGGACCAATCAGAGAAAAGCATGCCAAATGGGAAGAGAAGTTCTCCATCCAGCCTCAGATTTATCTGAGACTTGTAGCTTGGCTTTCAGGCTTTAAACTCTCTTTGGGTTAAAGGTGGTGTTCACCGGACTCCTGTCCCTGTCTGCCTAGGATTGTCTACCTCCTGGTGCTGTCAGATGCATCAATCTCCCCAAGTACTTGCTTTAATTTATTTTTCAAAGTTCCTAGTCTTTGAACATATGTTTTTAGGAGAACTAAGGGACTAGGAATATAAATAATAACCCTTTCTTCTAGTCCCATATTTACAGTGACTTGCAAAATAAGATACGGCAAATGCTCAGGTGAAAAACCAAAATACCACTTTATTCCTGATATGCTGAAGGAAAAGCATTCCTTCAGTTCAAGGCCAAATGAAATTCAATTGATGTGTCCAACCAGTCACTGGCAGAGCTGGGTCACCCCAGGCCTCCCCAATAAGAGAAGGCACCTCCAAACCCTAGCAAGGGAAGGGAAGAGCAGATGATAGTGGTTTCTAGCAGGCAGACTGTCTCCAAAACAAATGAAGAAACACAGATGGGCTGAGCCACACAAGCCCAAGCCCTCCTTCCAAACTCTGCAACTTTGTGCAGCATTCCTCCTTCCCTGAAGAGAACCAGGTTAAGAAGAGGAAAGAAACAGGTGTGTTTCTCTATAGGAAGTTCTGCTGGAAGGAAATGTGAGGCTGGAGACAGATGAAGTTCCCTCCTAACTGTGGCTACCTCTGGGGAAGGAGGGAGGGGGAGGAGGAGACAGGGAGAGCTTTGGGGCTACCTGCAGCATTTTATTTCTGTAGAGAGGAAAAAAGTGAATCTAAATAATCATGTAAAATGATAATATCACTTGAATCACTGGGGGAAATATGTAGATACCTGTTTTATTATTTTCTGCATTTTTATCTATGTGTATAAAGTTTTGGAATTAGCATATAAACATTATAAATTATTCTGAATCATTTATCATCTCACCTTTCTATATATCTGATTCTTTCAGAAGGAATACAGAAAAGAAAAAGAAGAAAATATAAGTCTCCTATGAACCTCAAAGTTATTTTATTATTATTTAATGTACCATTTTTATACAGCTCTGCAATTTATAAAAATCCCTGAGTGGCAAATATTTATAGTTGTTTTTCCTCATTTGACCTTCTTGCCTTCCTCCTTTTTTGTGTGTTTCACTGCAGCCCCCTCAGACAACAGTGAGTACTCTTTTCAGGACAAAATGTCATGTGTGAGTCATAAAGTGCAAAGGAACTATACCCTCCAGAACGATGGGAAGGAAAACTTTCTGCCTAAGAGATACTTCATATTAACCAAGCAGTAGATTTCTTCTCAAACAAATGGAAAGCAATTGAAGAGAAACCTCATGAAAACAGCACATTTTTGTTTCCCAACAGTTATAAACAACCCAGTTTTCCTTTCCCTTCTCACCCCATGTTCAGACACTATGAGTGTTTCCCAAACTTTGGAAACAAAGACCTAAGTTTCAGGTTCCTGCAATGACCTGTTGCTGACATTCTACTGCAGTCGTCAGAGTAAGTATGGTGGCAGAGTTGCAGCTGGCTTGGAAGATTTATTTTTATTTCTAAGGACAGAAGCAAAGGAAGCCCCCAAGTTCACTCACTGAAAACAACAATTGGCCATCTGCATTTGTTTCTGCCGCAGCTTCAAAAGCCAAGGTAGAGAGCCTGCTGGTGTGGGCAAGTCTGGTCTTGGAGCTTAGGGCCACTTACAGATCCTGAAACTCAGGGTCAGCGTAGGCTCAGAAAGGTCACTGATAACCAACCCAGCAGACCAGACGTATGAGCACTCTGCCCAGAATTCTATTTATTTCTTCAAACACACAAAAAAATATCTTGAGCAACTTCCTTAACTTTTTGGGGTCTTCCTCTCTGTTTTCAGAATGAAGATAGTTAAACGTAATAGTACCCCATGGTGACAGGATGAGAAAATATATATATCCAGCACTTAGAACAAAGCCTGACAATGTAATCTCATCAAGACTTATGAGCTTCCTTTCCTTCCTCTTCCATCTTTCCCTGCCTCGCTTCCCTAGATGATAGAGCTAGATGATAGAGCTAGACTACCCTTCCATAGCCAGACACCAGAGCTAGATGATAGAGCTAGACTACCCTTCCATAGCCAGACACCCTCCTCACTTCCTCCCTCCAACACTTGCCCACAGGCACACCTAGAATCCTCAAGACCACTCGAGTGGCTTCCTGGTACCACTCTTGCTAGACCAAAGAAAATGGTAAGATGTGGAGGGAATTATGCATCTCAATTCTTCATATCTTCGATAGTGTTAAATGGTCCATATGCTTTCTTATAGCTGGGGGCACATACATTTACACAAACACATGCACACACACAAAACACCCTTACATAAGTGTGTGCTGGGGGAAAGCTATGCAACTCTGAGGCTCCAACCACTTTTTGTGTACTTTTCACAATTGCCCAGAAGATGGCAGCAAAGTGTCCTGAGGAACTACTTTTTCTGTATAATTCAGCCCTATGTGGCAGTGTAAAGCTAGAGGCTAAATTGTCCCTCTAGATATATAACAGAGCATAGACAGGAGAGGGGTTCTGTTCAGTTTCATCTGTGGCCCGAAGACAAGAGATGACACAGAATTGTGCCAAGGGGCAGGACAGAAGGAGGAGTCAGCCCCCGGAGCAGGTAATTATTCAGGTAGAATTTAGATCTTTTTTGTTGTTGTTGCTCCTGAGAGCAGTATTCTGTTACCAATACTGTTTAGAATTGTTTACAAATGGATGCTAAAAAGCATATGGCAGTTTGTTATTGTTGTAAAATTTTCTACAGACCATGCTTCTCCTCATAGTCTGCACTGGAAGAGACCACACCCACCACCCCTGTTCTTGTTTTGCCATAGAGATGACAATCGCTCCTAATTTACACAATAAAACCCCATTCTCCCAAGTAGAAATTAAGAAAAAAGAGCCAAACATGGTTTTCTCAACCAGATTATAAAACTTTAAAGATTGAGTAAAAGAGTAAGAAATTGAGTAAGACTGAAGGAAGAGGATTTCATTAGAAACAGAATGTCATTTGGAAACTGTACTGGAGAATTTCGTTAGAAGGACATTGTTGATGTTTTGTGTGGTTTCCTCCCTCCTGTCACTACAGGAGAAGGAAGGAGGAACCTCCCCCTCATCTCCAGCTCAGAGAGAGAGGCTGGAATGGGACCGCATGGGGATCATGTTGTAGATCCCCTGCAATTTAGGGAAAATGAGAAACTTGAGTCCAACACACCAGGAGAAACCAAAGAACTAAGACCTGGACTGTCTACTCTATAGCCAGTGTTTTTATCTATTGCTATATAATAAATCACCCAAACGTAGAGGTTTAACACAGCACACCTGTTATCTCACAGGTCAGGACTCTGGGCACAACTTAACTGAGTTCTTTGCTTCAAGGTCTCACCAAGTTCCACTTAAGGTATTGGCAGGGGTGAGGTCTCAAACGAGGTTTGACTAGAGAAGGATCCACTTCCAAGCTTACAATGTTACTGCTAGAATTCAGTTCCTTGCAGTTGTAGGATAAATGGTCTCATTTCTTGCCAGGTGTTGGCTCGAGGTCTTTGTAGGATATTGGCTAGAGACCACTCTCAATTCCTAAGGGCTGCCTATACTCTCTTACCATATCAAGATTGCAACATGACAAATTGGTTTCTCAAGGCCAGCAATGGCGAGAATGAGACACCAGTAAGACAGAGTTTACAGTCTTCTGTGACATGATCATATAATCACATACCCAAAATCACATACATCCTGTCACCTTTGCAGGATTCTGGTTATTCAAAGCAAGTCACAGATCCTGCCTATATTTACAGGGAAATAACTACAAAAGGGCATGAAGACCAAGAGGCAGGAATCATCCAGCCACCCTAGAGTGGCTCTCATGGTGGCACAATTAAGCAAGAGGAGTAGGTTGTGTGGGGGTGGTCTGCACTTACACCTGTACGCTGTGTGAAAGAGATTCTACATGGATGGTCTTAGAGCTTGCTCTGAAAAGAAATCAGGAGGGAGCAAGGAGACCTTGAAGAGAATGAGGCTGGAGATTTTCCGATGGACATCCAGGGACAGGACATAGGATAAATCGTCAGCTGCCAGCTAAGTCCATGAGGATACTGAGGGGAAGCCCAGCCAAGGAATCCCAGTGATGGAACCACAGATGCATTCAACACCCACCAGCCTGCATAGCACTGACATCGAGTTGGGAAACGGCCAATCGAGAGAGACTTTTTCTGTTCCTCTCTCCTCATTCCTGCCCCTGACTCTGTGAGGATCAGGAATCCCTCTTAGCAATCCTCAGGGTGAAGAGTTAGAGAAGAAATAGCACTGACCCCCACTTTACATGTCAGGTGCCCTGCCTAAAGCAGGCCCAACTGAGGAAAAGAAGAAATTTTAATATGAATGACAGTTGGATTTTGATTTTTGCATAAATCTATATTTTAATTACTAAAGTGACTGAGGAACTCTTCTATTAGCTGACAGTAGTAACATCTTAGATTTCAAACAAGAAGCAGGGGAGAGCTAGCCCTACTGCGGATCTTAGAAAGAACAGTTGTGGGGCCGGGCACGGTGGCTCATGCCTGTAATCCCAGCACTTTGGGAGGCCGTGGTGGACGGATCGCCTGAGGTCAGGAGTTCGTGATCAGCCTGGCCAACATGGTGAAACCCTGTCTTTACTAAAAATAAAAAAATTAGCTGGGCATGGTGGTAGGCACCTGTAATCCCAGCTACTCAGAAGGCTGAGGCAGGAGAATCACCAGGCTGGTCTCGAACTCCTGACCTCAGGTGATCTACCCACCTCGGCCTCCCAAAGTGCTGGGATTATAAACATGAGCCACCTCACCCACCCTGAAACTGCTTTTTTGTGCTGAGTCAGTTCCTAGGTGGGGGCCACAAGATCAGATGAGCCAGTTTATTGATCTGGGTGGTGCCAGCTAATCCATCAGGGTCTGCAAAATATCTCAAGCACTGCTCTTAGGAGGAGTTTAGGAAGGGTCAGAATCTTGTAGCCTCCAGGTGCATGACTCCTAAACCATAATTTCTAATCTTGTGTCTAATGTTAGTCCTACAAAAGTAATCTAGTCCCCAGGCAAGAAAGAGGTCTGCTTTGGGAAAGGGCTGTTACTGTCTTTGTTTAAACTGTAAACTATAAACTAACTTTCTCCCAAAGTTAGTTCAGCCTACTCCCAGGAATGAACAAGGACAGCTTGGAGGTTAGAAGCAAAATGGAGTTAGTTAAGTTAAATGTCTTTCACTGTCTCAGTCATAATTTTGCGAAGGCGGTTTCATATTGGATTCAGTGATGAAAAGATTTTATCTGAATACCACTTAAAGAGGAAGGCATTTTATATCAATATAATAATTTTTCAAAAAAAAATTTTTTTTTTTTTTGAGACAGAGTCTCGCTCTGTCGCCCAAGCTGGAGTGTAGTGGCGCGGTCTCGGCTTACTGCAAGCTCCGCCTCCCGGGTTCAGGCCATTCTCCTGCCTCAGCCTCCAGAGTAGCTGGGACTAAAGGCACCCGCCACCGTGCCCGGCTAATTTTTTGTGTGTGTTTTTAGTAGAGACGGGGTTTCACCCATGTTAGCCAGGATGGAATTTTTTAAAATTTTAACCAACATTATTTTTAAAATTTTAACCAACATTAATAATCTAAATACCCTGACTTGATCATTACACATTCTATGCATGTAACAAAATATTATATATACCCCATAAATATGTACAAAGATCATGTATCAATTAAAAAGAATCTCAAATCACATGTGTATTGGGTCAGATGTTGGTAAAATCTGAATCCCATTTTCTGACAAGATCTTACACTTGTGTTAAAGAACAAATTAAAGATCACTAGAGCTATAAATAGAATATAAATTGAAAAGCTGAGTTTATGTGTTTGTGTATGTGCCCAGTAAGGAAAGAGCCCCGTGGCTCTTTCCCTGTGGGGAAATTCATTAAGTATTCACCAGGTGGGGGAAATTCAGGGGTTTTTTCAAACTGAATAGAAAGAGGTTTCATAATAGTTATGCAAATTGAAGACTGAAGACTAGCAGTCTTCAGTCTTTAGGCTGGGAAAGTGAGTTGTTTAAAACAAGTCCTGTTGTTTATAATCACTTACCAGTTTCGGTCAACTGAATCAGCTGCAGTGAGAAAAAACATTCAGTTTTGATTTGTTTCCTAAAAATATTTTCCTTTTATACTCAAAATTAGTTGCTAACCAAAATTAAAAAAAAAACCTGAGCAATACATTTTGTTTTCTAAATGCCACTAAAATTTTATATGATATAGGAGTGTGTGTATGTGTAAAAATGAAAAATAAAATGTTTCCAAATATGTTTTAGTAATATCAACAAAAAGATGGCAAAGTTGTTTCATTCCCATTCTCTGCTACCATCTGGTTTAAGAAAATACTTAGAAATTTGTTCAAGTCATAAAGGTATCATTTTGAGAGACAGGACTAGCTGGATTTCCTAGGCCAATTAAGAATTCCTAAGCCTAGCTGGAGAAGGTGACAGTACCCACCTTTAAACACAGGTCTTGTAACTCAGCTCATGCACGACCAATCAGGTAGTAAAGAGGGCTCACTAAAATACAAATTAGGCTAACAGCAGGAAGTAAAGAAATAGTCAAATCATATATTGCCTGAGAGCACAGTGGGAGGGACAATGATCGGGATATAAACCCAGGCATTCGAGCAGGGAGCGGCAACCCCCTTTGAGTCCCCTCCCTTGTAAGGGAGCTCTGTTCTCATTCTATTAAATCTTGCTACTGATTGCTCTTCTGGTCCGTGTTTGTTCTGGCTGGAGCAGAGCTATTGCTCGCGTCCACCACTGCAGTTTGCCGCCGTCGCAGAACCACCGCTGACTTCTACCCCTCCGGATCTGGCAGGGTGTCCCCTGCGCTCCTGATCCAGCGAGGCGCCCATTGCCCCTAAAGGCTCGCTATTGTTCCTGCATGGCTAAGTTCCCGGGTTCGTCCTAATCAGGCTGAACACTAGTCACCAGGTTCCACAGTTCTCTTCCGTCATCCACGGCTTCTAATAGAGCTATAACACTCACAGCATGGCCCAAGCTTCCATTCCTTGGAATCCGTGTGGCCAAGAACCCCAGGTCAGAGAACAAAAGGCTTGCTGCCATCTTGGGAGCAGCCCACCACCATCTTGGGAGCTCTAAGAACAAATATTTTCAGATAAATCTTTGAGTAAGTTCACAATTGGGTTATCTGAAATATGCAAGGAATCCTGTTCACCAAGATAAATCCACACACTCCAATAGAAATTATCTTGCAAATTCAATGTCGATAGTTGACATGGTTAGGCATGGTGTCCCCATCCAAATCTCATCTTGAATTGTAATCCCCAAGTGTTTAGGGAGAGACCTAGTGGGAGGTGATTAGATTATGGGGACAGTTTCCCCTATGCCCATTCTTGTGATCATGAGTGAATTCTCATAAGATCTGATGGTTTTCTAAGCAGTAGTTTTTCCTGCACTCTCACACACTGTCTCCTGCCACCATGTGAGGTGGCTTTGCTTCCCCTTTGCCTTCCGCCATGATTGTGTTGTAAATTTCCTGAGGCTTCCCCAGCCACGTGGAACTATGGGTCAATTAAACCTCTTTCCTTTATAAATTACACAGTCTCAGGTATTTCTTTAAAGCAGTGTGAAAACAGAGTAATATAATAGTTAACATAATTTGTCTTTTTATTATCTGATCTCCCCATTTTTCTTATAAAAGAATGATTACTTTATTCAGAAGTGGGACTCTGCACAATTAAGAGATGATATTTCCCAGCCTTCTTTGTATATAAAAATGGCAGTGTGACATAGCTCTCGCTAATGAGACCTAAGAAGAATTTTGCTGGAATTTGTGGGAATGGGCTAATTTCTTATTTAGGCATAGCCCTTCCTCTCCCTTCTACTGCTCTCCTCTCACCACCGTCCTTCTTTTCCTTCTTGTTCTTCATAGTCTTTCAAAAGAAAAGGCAAATAGAAAGCTGACAATGGATTATCCAACTTGTTACCATACAGCTCCCATGGAGACGAAAGCTCACCTTATGGAGAACTGAGCACAAAAACCTGAGAATCTGAAAACACTGATGATACTGAAATGGCCATTGCAAAATTCTGGCTGAGAGCATTATTACAGTGAAAGAGATCTGACCTAACCAACTTCACCTTGCTTCTAACCTCCAAGCCATCCTTGTTCATTCCTGGGCCTAGGCCAAACTAACTTTGGGAGGAACTTAATTTACAGTTTGAAACAAAGACAATATCTCTTTTCCAAAACAAGACCCCTTCCTGCCTGGGGTCTAGACTGCCTTTGTAGGAGTAACCAATTAGCCACACAATTAGAAATTATGGTTTAGGAGTCATATAGCTGGAGGCTGCGAAGTTCTCACCCTCCCCAGTCGCTCCTGGGGATAATATCACTATTGTAAAACCTAAGATCAGTGCTTCGGATATTTTGCAGACCCTGCAATTGATGGATCAGCTGGTACCACCCACATTAATAAACTGGCTCATCTGGGTCCTGTGGCCCCCACTCAGAAACTGACTAAGTGCAAGAGGGCAGCTTTGATTCCCTGTGATTTTATCTTCGACCCAAGCAATCAGCACTCCCAACTCACTGGCCCCTTACTCACCAAATTATCCTTAAAAAACCTAATCCCTGAGTCTTTGGGGAGACTGATTTGAGTAATAATAAAAGTCTAGAGGGTCTCCCATAGAGTCAGCTGTGCATGAATTAAACTCTCTCTATGGCAATTCCCCTGTCTTGATAAACTGGCTCTGTCTAGGAAGTGGGCAGAGAGAACCCACTGAGCGGTTACAATATCGTAGGTCTTGTTAATTAGCTCTAGACAGTTTCCCTAGACTTCTTGAAAAAGCCTGCTTTTCTAACTGGTGAAGCTTTGGCATTAAGGAATGCAATCTCAAATTGATATACTAATCTAGGTATTTTTAGAAATAATATAATTGTACAAATGAGCAAATAAACTTCAAGTTATTCTAATATTAAAAGTGAGGTTAAAATTGTTTTCACTAATAATTACCTCAGTCACCTTTCCCCACCATTTAGAATGCACCATTTGTTTAATGCTATAGCTGGGATTACCTTAAAAATCTCCTGGTTTTATTGATTTCTAGTATTTAATGGGTGAAGAAATTAATCTACAGAAAGCCATAGTGACTCACCCAGATTTATGATTCAGACTTAGAGTTTATAAGTCCAAGACCAACATTGTTTCTTATATGCTGTGTTGCCTACCGGGGTCCATAGTACCTGTTCTCTACCATTTATTGTCAGTACTCAGCAGAACTATTAATACCTCAGGGAAGCAAGATTAGTAAATAATGGAATATGTATCAGCATTGCAAACATGAGCTATTTCATGAAGGCCAGGGTGAGAGCATTTCATCAGCTTGGATTCTCAAGGTCTCATAAATGTTTTAATTTGTAACTGCATCAACATGTCTTATGGTGATGCTGGACATCAGTGTAACACAGACGTAGACAATTATCTTCAAATCCAATTATCGGGGAAGCCAAAGGTTTACCTAGGAAATATTACCTTTGCCAGGACTAGGAACGTCTCAGTTTGTTTTTGTGAAGCCTTCGTGATTGGCACAATATGAGTTTAAAGTATGGAGAACCGGATTCAGTTTCTAGCTTGTACAATTAACAGCTGTGTAAACAATGACTCACTCAAGAATTTTGTCAGCAGAGTATTATTTGTATTGGGTTTTGTTTGTGGGGATTGTTTTGTTTGCACATATATTTGTGTATTTTATGTGGTTTTGAGGGGCATGGGGGTTCTGCTCATCTCTGTGTGTCTACCCAGGTCTCTAGTAGTCACTTTAGCCCAGATAGATTCTTTAGCCATTAACTAAATATTGGCTTCCTAGTTTTTCACTACACATACAATAACGTACCGGTAATCAGATGTGTGACTTTGTCATGTGTACATACTTCCAGAACTGCCAGTTCAAAATAAACAGACCCTCCTTGACATGGAGAATCCACATAATGTCACAGGAATGACTCACATACCTTCCAGGAAGATATGTGAGTAAAAGAAGCTCTTCTATGCTGTGGATAGTGAGCAGAGCTATAAAGAATTAAGGCTATAGAACCTATAATTTAATAAGATTTTTTTTTCTGAGTTTTCCCTGGTGGAATAAACAAAGGGAAAATGCATTTTTGTCTACCTTGGGAGGGAAAGTAACATGATTGTGAAGTTTCTTAGATTTAATGCAGCTTTGTTTGATTTCTAGATATTTCTAAGAGTTTGTTAACATTTGTAATAATAGGCACCAGAAACTTCTATGGGAAAACGTGAACAAAAAAAGGAACTATGGCATTTTCACTGAGAAAGTAAAGCGTGATCTGGAGAAATAAAAAACAGACAAACACATATTGGTCCCAGGCCAGTTTTAAGAAACCCTTTTATACTAAGCCCTTTTTAACAGAAAGTGTTAATAGTATTCAATTTTTTTTAAAAAAGGAGAACTCATAAAATCCACTTAGCTCTCCTAATTATGGCAAATTATTGGAACAAATTGTTTTGTTAAATTCAATCAGTCTTAGGTCTTAGAGACGCTACAAATGGGATTATCTTATGGACAAATGTGACAGAAATGGGATGGGAACTTGAAGAATATAATGATTTCTGAGGATCAGGAAAGTGGAATTAAGTCCTTCTGATTTCGAGAAATTACTGGGCAATAGTGCAGATCAGCTGCTGTTGGGAGATAGAAATAATTGCAATTTTAATAGGCTAAGATCAGTGGTAGTGCAAAGGAGGGCATAGGATGAAGCAAACTTTATAGATATAAAATGCAAACCTATAAAATGGCCAGGATGTCATATTGGAGATAGAGACACCTTTGGGAGACTGTACTAGAGAGGATTAGCAAGGCACCTGTTGTGGTTACACACAATCCCAGTGTCTTCTAAACCCCAGTTTAAAAGACAGTTATCTGACCTCTCTCCAAGTTTATTACAGACTAAAGAATCACAGTTGCCTGTAAATATGTCTATGTTTGAGGAATTGAATGACTATCACTAAGAGATGGGATTCGAATTTATTGGAGCTTCCAAGAGTCTTTATAAGAATGGCAAGAATGTTGCAGGAGCCCAGGGCCAGGCACGGTGGCTCACGCCTGTAATCCAGCACTTTGGGAGGCTGAGGCAGGCGTATCACGAGGTCAAGAGATCGAGACCATTCTGGCCAACATGGTGAAACCCCGTCTCTACTAAAAATACAAAAAATTAGCTGAGCGTAGTGGCATGCACCTGTAGTCCCAGTTCAGGAGGCTGGAGCAGGAGAATCACTTGAACTCGGGAGGCAGAGGTTGCAGTGAGCCGAGGAGCCAAGATCATACCACTGCACTCCAGCCTGGCGACAGAGTGAGACTGTCTCAAAAAAAAAAAAAAAAAAAAAAAAAGAATATTGCAGGGGCCAAGGGTATAGCTTCCCCTTTGCCCTCTGAAGTTTCGCTGAAAAGTCAACTTGTAAAAGTCAGATTAATTGAGAAAAGGCATACAAATTATTCAACACATAGACATGAGGGCCTTCAGAATGAAGACCCAAAAAATATAGGGGAAATTATCCATTTGTACGCTTAGGTTCAACGAAGTAAGGACAGCCCTGTAGAAATATGACTGGATATAATCTATGCTAATAGGCTGAGTTGGAACCGAGCAAGACCCGTCTGTCTAGGTTTTTCTTGGCCTCTCTGTGCTGCATTCCTTCATTTTGGTTGTAGGACAGGACCATCTCTGGAATGGGCATCTTATGACCTACAGTCAAACAAGATAGCTCAGATGATTTCTTTATGACCAGTTTTACACAGATAGAGTGGAAGGAGAGTTAGAGTAACACTTTTAGGTTTTAAGGCTGGCTGTGGCAAGAGGGGTGTCTGGTTTCTATGACCCACCTTGGGGAGGGATTCTTGTTTGTACAGCTAGCCTCAAAGGAAGATAGGACTGAGAGACAGGAAAGGAAGTCAGAGAAAAACTTTTGCTTCTGAGGTATTGTTTTGGGGTATTGTTTTCTGAGCCCCTAAATACATAATAGGTATCTTTGTCTTTGCCCTTTTTATTGTTCTTTTCCTCCTTTTTTCTCTTATGTGCCACTGTCACCATTCTCAGGTGGGCTTTCGAGAATGAATGTGCAAAATTCATGATTAGGGTCAACCACATCTCCATAGCTATGGGCCTTACAAGCATTAACTGTCTATCATTTGCATCTTCAGACTGATATTCAGAACAGTTTCAGGATTCTCACACTAGGCTAGAGAACAATTTTTAAAATAATTCCATCAACATATTGATATGGGAGAGGGGCAGGGAAGTGCTGAGTAGAGAAGGGCAGGGTCCCTGGCGAGGTTCCGCCCTCGGCCTTTGCCCACAAACCCAGGTGAGGACAGGCACTCCTGTTTTCATGCCAAATGTTGCATTTCCAAGCCAGCCATGCCCCTCCTCCCGTGCCTATAAAAACCCTGATACCCTAGTGGGTATACACACACAAGTGGCTGGATGTCAAGAGGAACACACTGGCAGAAGAACACACCAACAGATGCTGGCAGACCATCGATGGCAGAACAAAGCAGATGCCAAAGGAAATTCAGCTGAGGGTGGTTGGAGGAGAGCCAGGCTGCTGAGCAGCCCTACTCCAGAGAAGACCACCTTCCCACTCCATCCCCGTTCTGGCTCCCTGTCCATCTGTTGATAACTACTATCACCACTCAATAAAACCTTGCACTCACTCTCCAAGCCCACATATGATCGATTTTTCTGGGACACTTGGGCAAGAACCCTGGGATACAGAAAGCCCTCTGTCCTTGCGATAAGGTAGAGGGTCTAATTGAGCTCATTAAAGCAAGGTGCCTGCGGACGGCTGAGCTGAAAGAGCACATTGTAACACACACCCATTTGGGCTTCGAGAGCTGTAAACACTCAACCCTAGATGCTGCCATGGAGTCGGAGCCCACGCTCCCCATGACCTGCCCGTCTGCATGCTTCCCTTAGGGGTTTGAGCTGCGGGGCACCAAAGAAGTGAGCCACACCCCCATCACGCACCCTGCAAGGGGGATAAGGGAAAACTCCCCTCGTTTCAATATGTTAAAGCTTATTCACCCCATGAGAGCCATTTGGTTGGTAGGCTATTAATTATTGCCTCAATTTCAGAGCCTGTTATTGGTCTATTCAGGGATTCAACTTCTTCCTGGTTTAGTCTTGGGAGGGTGCATGTGTCCAGGAATTTATCCATTTCTTCTAGATTTTCTAGTTTATTTGTGTAGAGGTGTTTATAGTATTTTCTGATGGTAGTTTGTATTTCTGTGGGATTGGTGGTGATATCCCCTTTATCATTTTTTATTGCATCTATTTGATTCTTCTCTCTTTTCTTCTTTATTAGTCTTGCTAGCAGTCTATCAATTTTGTTGATCTTTTCAGAAAACCAGCTCCTGGATTCATTGATTTTTTGAAGAGTATTTTGTGTCTCTATCTCCTTCAGTTCTGCTCTGATCTTAGTTATTTCTTGCCTTCTGCTAGCTTTTGAATGTGTTTGCTCTTGCTTCTCTAGTTCTTTTAATTGTGATGTTAGGGTGTCAATTTTAGATCTTTCCTGCTTTCTCTTGTGGGTATTTAGTGCTATAAATTTCCCTCTACACACTGCTTTAAATGTGTCCCAGAGATTCTGGTATGTTGTGTCTTTGTTCTCGTTGGTTTCAAAGAACATCTTTATTTCTGCCTTCATTTCTTTATGTACGCAGTAGTCATTCAGGAGCAGGTTGTTCAGTTTCCATGTAGTTGAGTGGTTTTGAGTAAGTTTCTTAATCCTGAGTAAAATGCTATTCTTAACATCAGTTCTGTTCCATTGGTCTATTCACCTTGTTACTAGGCTTATTACTAGGACTACGTAGTATGCTTCCTCACTGTTCTATTTGAACATTCTAGGAGAATGAAAACACCATAGAGGAAGGTGGTTTTTTCTGTTCTGTCCATTGATGCAATCCAAGCACCTAGAACACAGCCTGGCACAGAAGAAGCACTCAAACTGTGGTATTTCAATGAAAAGTGAGGAATATTTTTCATGTGGAATTTTTTAAAGGAATGTTGTGCCCTACACCTTTTCAGTAAGGAGACTTTCTGTGAAGTACTACGCGAGGCCTGCTGTGTGTATGGCGAGATCAGCAGAGGCAGAGACCAAGAGAGGCAGAAACCTGGCAGAGCTGCTGAGGATGGTGTAGAAAGAGACTCCCCCATGCTTAGTCATCCCATCATGCCCATTGTCATGTGTAGCCTCCAGTTATACAAAGCTAGAGATGCTCAGCCTCATCCCCATTTGAGATAATTGCATTCTTTTGCCCTATTCATCATCACTGAATGGTGAGTCCCAGCAATTCTGATATCAAGAGCACCAGGAAATAACCATTTGTTTGTATTTCACTTGGAAGGTAGGGTCTCACACCAGGTTTGGGGATTTACTGTTCAAGTCCAGATGACCAGTAAAGCAAGTTCCTGGAAGTAATAATATAGCAGTTAAGAGCACAGTCCCGGCCAGGCACAGTGGCTCACGCCTGTAATCCCAGCACTTTGGGAGGCTGAGGCGAGCAGATCACGAGGTCAGGAGATCGAGACCATCCTGGCTAACACAGTGAAACCCCGTCTCTACTAAAAATACAAAAAATTAAACGGGCGTTGTGGCGGGCGCCTGTAGTCCCAGCTACTTGGGAGGCTGAGGCAGGAGGATGGCGTGACCCCCGGGAGGCGGAGCTTGCAGTGAGCCGAGATTCCGCCACTGCACCCCAGCCTGAGCAACAGAGCAAGACTCCGTCAAAAAAAAAAAAAAAAAAAAAAAACGATCACAGAGCACAGTCCCTGAATTAAGATTACCTGGATTCAAATCTAGACTTCATTACTTTCTAGGGTGTGTGACAGGGTAAGTTACTTAACCTCTCTGTAATTTAGGTTATCAGCCAAAAGACAGAAACCTTCTGTTATTTTAGCAGAGAATACTTACTAGAAAGAGTCATTACCTGTGTATTAAAGAACTGCAAAGGCATAAAGAAAACACTGAAATAATACAGACATAGAAACTGCATGAATCAGCCACAGCCCAGTCACTACTAACTCCCTAAGCAATCCCTGGCCTTTAGTTTCCCCACCTGTAAAATGCTGAAGTTGGGGGGGGAAATCGTTTCACTTTCATTCCAGTGGCGTGATACGAGATTCTAAGAAACAGGGAGAAAATTCCGTGAGTGGAGCCAATAACCAAGTCAAACATCAGGGGGGTCTATGAACACTGCTCCAAGGAATCTCTCTCTGGATAACCAGACCTTGTGCCCTAGCCCCAGCCCGTCATCTCCACTGCTAGAGAAAAAAAATACAGTTAGTCTGTCCAAGGCTGTTAGAGTCCTCCAACATATAAGACGCATTTCCATTTTACTAGCTTCATGGTCTGCTTGGGGTGGGGATGGCGGGGAGATCGTATCCTTGAAGTAGGCACTAGGACTGTGAGTCACTTGCCTGTCTAGAGCACCAGGACTGTTTGCAAAGGGCTGAGGAGATTTCCATCAATGGAAAAGAGCATGAATTTAGAGTAAACATAGATTACACTTAGAGATCAGAGATCAATCTAGAGATAAAATACACTTTTCTCTAAAGGGGATGGGAGAAGACGTTGGACAAGAAATACCAGATTTTCTTAATGGTTCATTTATGTCAGGCTCTATGGTGGGGACTTTTATGTTATTTGACTTAATCCTCACAACAATTCTGAAAAATCTTTTTTCAAATTTTATGAGAAAATGAACTGGATATTTAACTGATTTTCTCACGAATTCCTTCTGAGGCTCAGAAGAAGTGTGAAAGAAGCCCAAATGACCAAGGTTCTTTGACAATTTGGTCAAAACAGGTCATAGACCCAGAGGAAGGTCTGGATCCTGGAAGTTTTCTTAAGCAAAGACAGTGCTGGTTGTGGATATGAAGATGTTGACTAAGCTGGGCACAGTGGCTCACACCTGTAATCCCAGCTTTGGGAGGCCAAGGCAGGTGGATCACCTGAGATCAGGAGTTCGAGACCAGCCTGACCAACATGGTGAAATCCTGTCTCTAGTAAAAATACAAAAATTAGACAGGCATGGTGGTGGGCACCCATAGTCCCAGCTACTGGGGAGGCTGAGGCAGGAGAATCACTTGAACCTGGGAGGTGGAAGTTACAGTGAGCTGAGACTGCACCATTGCACTCCAGCCTGAGCAACAAGAGCAAAAAACTCCATCTCAAAAAAAAAAAAAAAGATGTTGACCAAATGGCAGACTCTTGCCATGAAGCAAGCCCAGACCTCAGTGCCAAGAGATGTGAATTAGATTCCTGCCTCTTCCACAGACTAGACATGTGACTGGGGGCAGATTCCTTCAGCAATATCACCTCATTTGGAGAAGAACTGGACTAAAATACCCTCCAAGTAGTTTATGAGTTATTTAAATCTCCCAGGCTTAGGTTTGCTCCTCTCTTAGGGGATAGCCTTGCCACCCTTCAGGAAATGGAGACTGTATATGGAGCATGTTGTGCCGCCAGCTGCTGCATGTCCCAGAGCCATCTTAAACCCTACCCTTCTGAACAATGGCTAGTCTACAAGAAGCCTTAAAAGGGATGTGAAAGTGGCAACAGTGTCCCCTCAACAACAAATACTTCCCCAAATATGAGCTTGTGTGGAGCCTGATGACTCTGCCTCTGACGCCAATCCACTGGCATCTTTCCCAAGATGTGCCTGGACTTCCCTGAGCATGAGGCCAAAGATGGAGAATGGAAACACCCAAAAGAAGTAACAAGGACACGGAATTTTCCACAGGTTGCTTTCAGCTTACCAAGAGCCTGGAAAGTGAGAGAATAGATTCTCCAAAATTCAAAACTAACATTACTATTATCAATATTTATTGTCTACTTTTTGTAAACTCTTTGCATCTTTTTTCTTTAATTCTCCCAACACCCACAGAGTGGAATTATTATTATCCATCCACCATTTATTTAATAGACAAGAAAACTCAGGCTAAGCAAAACTAGATGACTTAAATAATTCTATGTAGGAGTAGGAAAAATGAATTTTAACTGGGACCGTACAAATCACTAGTCTGCACAAAGGTCTTTTTCTCATGTGTCACTTCTATCTTGTGTCATTTTGCCAGACCTCAGAATTTAGAAAGAGGAAGCAGAGGCACTTTTTATATATCAACTGTCTGTAACTACAGCAAAATTCACATCCTGTGTAATCATAAATACTGCTTTAAGAAAGGGACAGGAAGTCTCAGAGGCTGGAGAGCAGAGCACCAAGATCGTTCTGGCAGGAACAGCCAGTGGGAGGTTCCAGCTGAGCGCTCCCCAGAGGTGAGCTGACCCCCAGCCGCAGCACACAGGACCTGGCTGCGAGAACAGGTAGACACCTTGGTTTAGATCATGACTTTTGGGGAAGATTGTGTGCTTTTGAAAAGACAGCCAGGGAATTGGATTATCATCCTGTCTCTGATTCTGACCACCTGTGTGAGTTGGAGCGTCAGCTCAGTCTCCTTTTTGGGTCTCAGTTTACTCACTTGTCAAATAAGAAAATTGGGTAAAACCATTCTTAGGTTTCCCTCATTGAGGTGATTTTCCTCAATGTTCTGCATTCTCCTGGTGTGTCACTCAGTCTTACACAGAGTCTACTCTCAACAAATACTGTGCAATTAGACTGAATCTTGCATTAGAACCCCATGGTCCTACTCTAATTCTGTAATACAGAAAATTGCTGGGCAGAGCTGTTGACCTCCATGTCATGATTTATCTTCAAAGCATGGATTTTAGAGCTGTCTTGAAAGCTGTGGGTCCCTCCAGTCTATCTCCTCAAGGCGAATGTGGAAGGACAAAGCATCCTCTCAGACTGTGGTGTTTGAAGATGATAGCATCAGTCTGGAGACTTTTGTGAAACATAAAGAATCTTGGTTATATAGGATTCCTTCTAAAAGTAGCAACGTGTATCAAAATTTAAGTGTCATAGATTTAAATGTAATAATTCCACTTCCATACATCACTCTGAGATAATTAAATGCAGGAGGTATCACAAAAGTGCAAAGATGTTCATTATTGCATTGTTCATAGTGGCAAAAAGAAAAAATAGAAACCACCTAAATAGTCATGAACATGTGACTGATTAAATGAATCTAGAGACCTCCATTTATTTAAATATACCATTTGGCTTTTTGGTTGTAGTAAAATATACTTAAAATAATTGTAGCCTTTTAATCATGTGTTTTTTTGTTGTTTTTTGTTTGTTTGTTTTTTAATTGAGAAAGAGTTTTGCTCAGTCACCCAGGCTAGAGTGCAGTGGCGTGATCTCGGCTTACTGCAACCACCGTCTTCCAGGTTCAAGCGATTCTCCCATCTCAGCCTCCTGAGTAGCTGGGATTACAGGCACTCACCATCATGCCTGGCTAATTTTTGTATTTTTTTAGTAGAGACGGGGTTTCACCATGTTGGCCACGCTGGTCTTGAATTCCTGACCTCAGGTGATCTGCCCGCCTCGGCCTCCCAAAGTGCTAGGATTACAGGCATGAGCCGCTGCACCCAGCCTTAACCATTTTTAGGTGTACAGTTCAGTGGCATTAAGCACATTCACACCATTGTGCAACCATCACCACCACCCAACTCCAGAACTTTCTTGTCTTCCCAAACTGGAACTCCGTGCCCATTAAACAATAGCTTTCCATTCCCCTCTCCCGCCAGCCCCTGGCAACCACCATTCTACTTTCAGTGAATTTGACTCTTCTAGGTGCCTCACATAAGTAGAATCATACAATATTTGTCCTTTTGTGACTGGATTATTTCACTTGCCATATTGTCTTCAAGGTTCATCCATGTTGTGCCACGTATCAGAATCTATCATTTGCTTTTAAATTTAGGCTTTTTATTATTTATACTCATCGGTCAAAGATGTCTACAGAATAATGTTGAGTACAAAAAGAACAGTTATAAAATGGCATGGATAGAATGACTATTTCCGTAGAATTGTGAATGTCTGTGAACATATATAAAGAGGAGAGAGATAAAGTGACAGATGGGAAGAGAGAATGTAAAGAATATGTGCATAGGAAACAAGAGTGATCGGGTGGCAGTTGAAAGTTAAGGAACTAATTTGTTTTCTTCTTCAAACTGTATTCCCTTGTAATGGTGGTACTTTATGCACTCTTTCAAACAGAACAAACAGTTAAGAAATAACAAAGGAAAATAAATGTTCATGGTCTCAGATAGGCTATAGCCTGAAAGTATCAATTAAACTTTCGAGTCCTAGCTTCAGGCTGAGAATCAAGCATTTTCTGCAGTCCTTAGGTATGAGATTCGAAAAATAAAGAAAGGAACCCAGAACTCAGGAGGCTGGTGACGAAGACTAGTAGGAAGGAGTCTAGTTGGTATATTTGGGCTATTGAGCCACACAGAGCAAGGTAAAAGCCAAGTTTCTACAACATGAAAGCAAGTTGGGAAATAGAAATCTTCAACCTATATTCCCTAAGATCAGCAATGTCCCTGGGAGAGGATATGGAACTGATGAGTGGCAGCCAATGCTTCAACAATAGGGGAGGAAGAATAGAGAGGATGAGAACCAGTTGTAGCTAGCCGGGCAAGAACAAACCTACAGGGATATAGAAGAGCTCTGGTGTTAGATGGCCTGTGCCCAAATCTTGCCTCCACTACCTGCTAGATAAGCAATCTTGCACAAGCTATTTCACCTCTCCAAGCCTCATTTTTCTTATCTTCAAAGTTCAGCACCCATCTCTGAGACTGCAGATTAAATGAGACTGTCACAAAGCTCTTAATAGAATGCCACATTCATAGTACGTGCCCAATCAATGTTAGCAATGATTATCATTTTATCATGAACTACTGTTTGATTCTGGAACCTAGAATTTCTCTAAGCCTGAAACTTTTTCTCCTTCTCTGGCTTTAAAGATGTGCTGGAAGGCTCACCCTGACTCCACTGCAGGGATTCAGCTTCAACATTATTCCCCTCATAGGACATGTAACCTCACCCACACTTCTACCCAGATTTCAAAACTCCAAGAAATGAAAACTATCTCCTTAAACAAAGAGAACTTTAGGTTTAATAATTCTTCAGATAAAGTATCTCATGCCCGGAGAGCATGAGAAACTAGACTAAGGCACAGATCTAGGAGTAGAAATAAAATGGAGGTCCAAACATGGATTGACTATTATGGAACACTTGATAAAACTCAGAGAGTTACAACAAAAGACACTCACGTGTGTCATTCAAATCCTCACAAGAGTCCTTCAGGATAGTGTCATTATCCTTATTTTACAGATAAGGAAACTGGGGATGAATGAGGGAAAGTATCCTGCCTACGGCCAGCTCATCAATATCAGAACTGGGCTTCCAATGAATATTAGATAAAACTGATATGTTTTGGGAGTTTATCACATGCCTCCCCCTATGCTGAGTCCATTATATGTGTCATCTTATCCAACCTGTACCACAAACCTATGAAGTGGTGAAAATACCTTGCCCAGGGTGAGTTTAGCAGTAACTGGTGGATATGGGATCTGAACACACGACTGGACTCCAAGACATATGCTCAGATGTGCAACTAGATGCCTAGGCATTGGACTCCCATCCCAGTGCACTTTTCCATCTCCCTCACTAGGAAGAGATTCTAGGTGTCATTTCCAATTTTTACATGTTGTTCACTCCACCCAAGAGAGGCCGGAACCATTCCTAAAGCACCAACACATTGAGGCAAAATGTCAGGTAGCAGAGCTGTGGCACCTTTCAAGGATGACAAGCCTTTAACTAAACTCTGGCCTTCAGTAGGGAGAATGTTGAGCTGAAAACAAATCTGGGCAACATTTCAGGTGCTGAGCCTTGTTGCTGACACCACAGAGGCCCAGCAATGCTGCTGAGTTAGTGGTGGCAGACAACTTGCTCCTGGAATCTACAAGGGAACTGGAAATGTTAGGAAGGAAGAAAGGAAGGAAGAGGAACAGGAGGAGAATTAACATGGCGTAGAGAAAAAAATATCACAAGCGTCTGAGCCAGATAAGTCTCAATCCAGTCATGTAAACACAGGCTGTTAATATTTGCTACCATATATTGAACACATTCTAAGTGCCAGGCTAAGTACTTTATGTGACTATTTCATTCAATGAAAGTCACTTGAGCTTATTAGCCCCAGGTTTCTAATGTATAAAATTGATTTAATAACATGTAAGTTACAGGGTTGTTATAAGGATTAGAGCTGCAATGGTCTAATACTTGGAATTCAGCAGGAGTTAAGTAAATGTTTACATTACTAATTACGAAGCCAATATAAGCAAGGAGGAAGATTCCGGATGGGACAGGCCATCTCGCTATAGGAAAGGAAAGTGGAACAGCATTCATCCTCAACATTTTTATGAAGACAAAATGAAGACTGGAGTAGAAGACCGATCAGTGCAGGTGTAGCATAAAAGTGTAATCCTGGAAGATGTGGTGTGAGAAGGTAGCACAAGTGAAGCAGAGACACAGGAGATAGGGAAGGGAAGCTGGAAGCAGAGGTCACTGGAGGGAGAGGGAGATGGACACATTCAGGGCTACAAAGCAAGTTCTATGTGATTTGCTCACCTCTCAATTGTGGGACCCCTCAAAATGTGTACAGTACTCTCCCAGTGACATGCTTCTTGACCACAATGGATGAACTGTGCCCAGCATGCCCACTTTCCAATGCTCCACTGATCCCCATGTTTTGTTTCTGAAGGACAACCAGCCTTGGAATAATGGCAAATACCTTCTTAAGTTCCTACAAAGTATGGTCCCTGGGAAGTTTATGTCTGTAAGTCAAACCTTGGGAAGTAACTGAGTTTTGATGCCTCTTCCAGCATCATCATCATCATGCTATTACAATCCCAAACCACGGGGGTTTCTCACAGCTTTACACCAAAGGGCGTCACTATCCCTCAAAGAGAGAAACCTGGACACATGTACCAAAACGAAGATTACCTGCAGAACGGGCTGCCAACAGAAACCACCGTTCTTGGGGTAAGTCCACCTCATTATAAGGGGAATACTGAAAAAATACTTCGTAAATGTATCTAGACTACAGATCTACAGTGGGTCTGGGAAACTCTTTCACTCTTCTGGCTGACTCCAGGCTAATGAGGACATGAAATGGAGCTTTAAGGGAAGACTCTTAAAGCTCTGCAGCAGTTTCTAGAAACTAAAACCACTAGATCTTTTTCACTAGCATGCTTCACAATTAACAGGTTAGTCTTTCTTATATTATTTATTTATATATTTATTTATTTTGAGACAGAATCTCCCTCTGTCACCCAGCATGGAGTGCAGTGGCACGATCTCAGCTCACTGCAAACTCCGCCTCCTGGGTTCAAGTGATTCTTCTGCCTCAGCCTCCCGAGTAGCTGGGACTATGGGTGCACGCCACCACGCCTGGCTAATTTTTGTATTCTTAGTAGAGATGGGGTTTCACCATATTGGCCAGGCTGGTCTTGAACTCCTGACCTTGTGATCTGCCCGCCTTGGCCTTCCAAAGTGCTGGGATTACAGGCATGAGCCACTGTGCCCAGCCACAAATTAGTCTTTCTTATTTTGTCATTAGTACAGTAAAAATTTTCTATTTAACCATATGGATTTTACTCAATATGATTAAATTAACTTTGAGCTTATTTTTCAAATATTTTGAGATGAGACGATCAAGACCAATCTCATGACCCATTTTTCCCTGTTCATATGAGTAACTATAAGACATCCAAGTGTCCCAGATCATCATCCCTCATATCCAGAACTTTAATCTCCATGTGGTTTTGAATACCCTCTTATAATACCCAGGTCCTATTCACTGCCTATTTAGATGGATCTCCCTGCCCTGTTTCTTTACAATCTATTCTTAGTACAGCAGGTAGGGTAATCTTTTAAAAATGAAAGTTAGATCATGTATTCTCCTGGCTCAAAATTATCCAGTGGGATTCCTTTTTTGCTCAAAATGAAAAGCAAAGTTGGTAAAACATAGCCTAAAAATCCCTACATAGTTTGCACCATGCCTCCGGTACTTCACAAGCCTCATGTCCTACTACTTTGCTCTTAACTCTATTCTGCCTTGCATGGAACTTGTCTGTACCTTTACAGACAAGACATAGTACACATATAAGCTCTCCAATGGTAGTGATTTTCATTTGCTTCATTCCCTCGTGCCTGGCACACAACATACCTATTGTGGTATTCAATAACTGTTGATGATGTGAATGGTTGACTTCTTTTTTTATTTCTCCTATGTTTGCATCATCTTTCAATTGCACATGCATTAAACTATGAGCAAAAGCATGGGCTTTAGAGCAAGCTAACAGCTAAACTTCAGTTCTTCCACTTGCGAAATAATTATTATTAAAATCCAATGATGAACAAAATAAGATGAATTACAGCAGAAGAGATGACCTGCTCTATCTAATTTCAACTGAAAAATCTCTTCATTAACACTCCTGTGAAAAGTCTGCTCTCTATTTCCACCTCACTGGACAACTTTTTTATCTACTTTTCAAGAAAATAAATTTAAAAACTGTCAAGTATCTTTTTCAAAAAAAGTTAAAATGTGTGTATGATCACTTTCCGATTTGCTGGTTTAATAATCCTATCAGAAAAGAAGAGGTTAGCTATACATGACTTCCTCTAGAAGCATATCGATTGGCTCCTTGTAACATTTTTCCTCTTTAATATAACAAATTATAATGTATTTTATACTCTTTATACTTTACCATGTGCATTCAAATAATCACTTTTATCTGTTTGAAGTGCAGTCTAGATTTCCTGTCTTCTCTCTTGTAGACTGTCCAGATCCTGTGTTGCCTGTTGATTTCAAGTCTGGGGGCCATCTTGGTTTTTGCTCCCTACCCCTCCCACTTCAATCCAGCAATTTCCACCACTTTGATGTCTGGGTACCCATTTTTAGGAGCTCTGTGTGTGAGTAGAATGGGGACTCTAAGAGGGGACATGCTTTATAAATGCTAACCAGGTGCATAGTCGTGGAGTGACTCAGACTCCAAGAGGCCAGGAGGCAAAAGGCGGCAAGGCCTCGACTTTCCTTCTATCATTGCCCCACATCACATTTCCCCTATTCAAGAAGAGCAGCAGAGAGACTTAATCTGTCTTCCTGCAGAGCAGGGGGCAAGAGGGAATGGTAATACAATGGGTATACCAGCACAGAATTTCTTACCTGGCATTACAGCATACCTCTAGAAAAGTGGATGCTTTTCCATATCCCTCTTTGAGGCTTTGATGAGGCCATTGGATTCCCTCTATTGTAAGAATAATCAACTTTTCAGGTAGAGAGTGAGAAGGCCATTTTTAAACAATAAAACGAGCACCACTGGTTGATGCCACAGGTTTGCAGAGATTTGGATTAACAAGGGTTAAGATTCATGGGAGGCAGGGACATGCTTGCTGTGTGTCCAGAGGTAACCCTGAGCACTAGAGAAACTCTCTTTGCTGGCTTCCACCTAATGGCTCATGAAAAAGGGCCCAGTAGATCCATTTTTCAGAGAGTGGCCAGGGCAGACTCACACTTCCCACAAAGGGTTATTTCTTCTCCACGTAGTATTTGGTACAAAGGATAAAAAGCAAATATTCTGGGCAAATGAACTATACTAAGGTACCACTTCTGTGTGGATACAGTCCCTGTGTGAACACAAACTGTGCAGTCACATAAGGAGGCCCTGGTCCTGCCCCAGAGCACAATTTGTCCTTGACTTCTCCTGTAACCAGTGGTTGTGGGCCCCACATCTCCTTAGAGAAGCTAGCGTTAGCTCATACTGGACCCTCTTTGCCTGTGATTATTCAATATCCAAGCCACACACTTAAGCAACTTTTCAGCTTCTCAGAATACCCTTCCTCTGCCAGCTGGATCTTTAATACCACTGAGATTAAATACTGATTTCTGGGGCTTTGTGATAACGACTTCACGTCTGAGCCTGCTCTTCCCACTTTCCTCGACTCCCATTCTGACTCAAGCAACATACACCAATAACTTCCAGTCCATGTGTTTCTGCACCTTGTCCCATCAGAGCCTCTTTCCTGAGTGCTTCTGTTGGCTGTTCCAATCTCTCTGTCCATTCAAGTCATTGGTCCATCTCAACCTCTTCTCTTTCAACCCTGTAATTTAGTAACACTCTTCTCCTTCCCAGGTACACCTTTTCTCCAGGCCTCCTCAGTTCCTAGTGATTTCCACTAAAACAAATCCAACCCCTCTGTGCATCTGCATGTCATTCAAAGTCAATATAGACATTCTTATATCAGGTGGGAATTAGGCCTATCTAGCAATATAGATCCACAAGATTTCTGCAGTGTTCTCTCCCTAAAAGTTTTCCAACATCACTTTTTGATTGAGTGATTGACAGTGACATGGTGGGTACATTTCCACAAGACAACTGAACTGATCATTTCTCTCTCTTCTGGGCAGTTTGGCATTACTGGATCCCTCTCAATTATCTCTGGAAAACAATCAACTAAGCCCTTTGTAAGTATAAGGACCATCAAATCTCAGCTGGTTGGAATTGAAGGAACATCAGAGTTAATTCTTCTAGTTTAAAAATCCCTATTTTACAATTTAGAGAGAAAAAGCTTAGAACAGGCTAGGAAGCCCAGGTTTTCCTGGCTGTCCCATTGGTAGAACCAAGAGTAGAGCCCAAATTTCTTGCCTTCTAGACCAGTGCTCTTTCGTCTACACAATGTTGCTCCTGGATTATATTCCAAGCTTGGAGGAGGTTTACCTCAGTTATTTAAAAAGTGTACATTTTTAAATGTACCATGGACTCTTTATAGCTTGTAACCTTGACCTTGAATAAGGTAGCCACCCATCCCAGAGAGAGCCTACAGATCCTTTTTTCTATAAAACCTGCCTCTTGGGGTTCTTTTTGATGCCAAATGTCCCCATTCATAGAGTTGGGACTTCACACAAATTCCAGCCCTTCAGCGTCAGGGTGACCAATTGTTTGGTCTTCCCAGGACTGTCTCAGTTTTAGCCCAGAAAGCCTGTATCCTGGGAAACCCCTTACTCCCCAGGCAAAACAGAATAACTGGTTTACCCTACTCTGTGACCATGGTAACAAGTTGAAAGAAGTCCATGATATATTTTCAAAGTTCTACTATTTAAGCAACTGAAATAAACCTCTTTCAGTCAAATATCAGGTGGGGAGGCATTCATTCCCCTGTCAGAAGAGGGTGTTGCCATCTTCATCCAGGCTGGAGGAGACTATTTCCATCCAAAGACCCATGCTTGATAATTGGATGTTTGAAAAAAAAAATCAGTTTAAAGTAAGGTGGGAGAAAATGAGGGTGATGGAGTAGGGGTGAGGGGGATGTCTGCAATGTCAGCACTGATTGCAGCACCAAACTCAAAGACAATACCACTCATGCCACTGCCAACATACCCCTGGCTTCCTCAACAACTTTAGAATTATTATATTGCCCTAAGTGCATCTAGAATATGACCTTTGGTCCCTCCCTAGAAACCCAATGTATGTCTTCTTACTTAAAAGAGCGGCTTCAGAGAAAAGACAAAAGCAAACTGAAGAAGTTGGAATACCTACCTACAGGTGGATCAGGCCTATGAGAACCACATTCACCACACCATTTCCCAACTCCTCTTCTACATTTTAGGAGACAGGATTCTCCCATAGCATGACGATTCACTAGCAAAGACACTGATGTGCCAGGCTCTGTGCGAGGTTTCCAGCACATGCTCCTCTCTGTTTAAGCATCACTGGAAGACAATGTATGTTGGGAAGGATGGTTGTCCTGCCCTTTTCTACTCCAGCTCTGTAGCTATATGGATTCATGTGCTGAGTCTTTGAAGGAAAAGTAGTCCCAGTGGGCAGTATCTTTGCCCAAAGCTACCATATAAGCAATGGAGCCCACATGTTGTTCTTTGTCCCACTTGTGGAGCCCACATTGTTGTCAAGTCCAAGCATAGATTTCCCTTTCTGTGTATTCAGTGCATTTGGGAAGCCACTTCTGAGATCAGAAGATTCATCTTCCACATTTTATAAAAGAGATAACTGAAGCCCAGAGTAAGAAGGACTTGCTCAAGCACACAGATGGATCAGTGACAGATGGGTCAGTGACAGAGCTGGGATAGGAGGAGAGGATTTCAGATTCTAAGTCCAGAACTATGACTCCAACCAATGAATGCTGTGAACTCTTCAAAACCCTCTTCCATAATCCTGGGTTCTAGACTGCAGCTTCAATCATCAGGAGCATATACCAGCCTCATGCACCATCCATGTGTCCTCATCTGTGCCTAGCCAGGCCCTGTATCTTCTTGAGTCAGGATGTGGCTTTTCCCTAAATCACCTCTATGGGTGTGTGGCAGGGAAGAGAGAAAGGCTGCTACGGAGAGAAGCAAAGGCTTTATAGCTGCTTCCTCCCTTTCTCCCTCCAAGGTTTGTGGGAAAAGTGGCTACAGTCTGATAATATTTCTGTTTGTGAATGGGTGGAGAGAGAAGCACAGGGTCTAAGCCCATGTGCCTCTGCCTCATGCCCTGTCACTTAGGAAAATCGAAGGCATACGCTTGTCATATTGAACAAATATTGATTGTCAATTCAAGATCAATTGCTTGTCAATTGAAAGCCTATTTTATGTTCTCACAGACCTATAGATAGGTTTTCCAACTTTTCCAGTTTGCCTCCACCTTTTCTCTGAAGCTGCTCTTTTATGTAAATCAAAGTCATGGATTCAATTTACCAGAGGGGACCGAAGTCCATATTCTAGAAGCCCTGAAGGCAACAGAATGATTCTAAGGCTATTGAGGAAGTCATGGGAGATGTTGGCAGTGACCTGAGCAGCACTGTCTCTATCTTGAGTGCTATAGAGAGTCAATGGGCCAGAACCCCTCTCCCTAAGGAGGACTTATCCATGCATTTTCTTATTCAATAAGCATTTACTAATTATATCACATGATTAACTAAATAGCGACAAGAGATACAAAGATGAATAAAACACAGTTTGTGCCCACACAAGGAAACAGGAAGGAAACAGACCCAAGGAAGCACCATTGCAGTACAATGGACAGAGGACTAATAGTGTCACGTGCTGATTCTGTGATGAGAACCCAATGCAGAGTTTCTCTTCCAGAACCTGAGCAGCTTGACCTCAAATGCAGTGAGTTCTGTTACTGCAGGAGCAGGCCTCTTCCTCCTTGCTGACAGCATGGTAGCCCTGAGGACTGCCTCTCAACATTGTGGCTCAGAAACGGATTATCTATCCTCATTGCCTTATTCGGAGTACTATTATCCAATATATGAAATCAAAGATTGTCTCCTGACCAGTGTCAGTTTAACAGTGAGTAGTTTCAGACTGAATATCCTGTCATGTGAAATCTCTGTGTCTCCCCTTTGCATACTCTCTGCTTTTCTGGCAGTCTCTGGTTGGTCGGTCCGAATGCCTGGAGACAGACAGAAAAAAACAAAAACCTGTGGTTGGAAGAGGCCTGTCTGCTGACTGCATGGTGTGGGGGATGTATTATAGAAAGTCAAAAGAGGAAATCAAGAAGGACAGTAGGGAGTCTATCCCTCCACTGGTCTTTCTTAATCACAAACATTCCAACCTTAATGGGTTTAACTCTTAAAGTACAACCTTTGTTGTACTCATCACAGGCAGAAATATTCTTCCTACTCATCACAGGCAGAAATATTCTTCATTTGAATTATATTTTAATTTGGGATTCTTTTGGGTTCTTTTCCAGGGGTTGGATGCCCCTACCCCTTAAAGATGCTTGTCTTCTGATCATCAGTGAATTGAGGACTAGCAGAGGCTGTACGGTGTTTAAGTTAATCTTCAAATGCAAGCCTGTATGCTACATTATGTTAGGCACAAAACTTGAACCTTAAGTCCAAATACATAGTTATTTTGTACTTTGGTCTAACAGGGCTGACAGAGAGTGGTGGGAAGGGAGACAGCGGATTTGACTTCTAGAAAAAATGTCAACCTCTCTGGGCAGCATTTTCTTGGCACCTTTCTCCCAAACTTGATGATCACTACCTGTTCGTGGTGACAAGCCTTGCTTATTCAATCCTATAAATATAGTATCATGGTGTTAAAACCATAAACCAGTGGCCTTTTAAGAAGAAAGACTTCTTCCTCTATGAATCCTCCTAGTAGGAGCACAGGGAACCCAAGGTAGTATCTCTCATTCCCTTGGATCCATCTATCTCACAAATCTCAGAAAATGTGTGCAAGCTTTTGCACTCCTGTGGGTCTGCTCATGTGACCCAGAGATTGTCAAAAGCAACCCCTTTGGTTCAGGAGCTTGAGGAAGTGGAAGAGCACAGAGACCCGTCTGGAGGAAACCCAGTAGATAGTGTCATCCTGGTGTAGGACAGACATGTGGTAAAGCAATGGGGGTGGGAGAGGCATATTGGGGGTTTAATTTAAAGAAAATGAATTTCATTACCCCAAACTGCCTCCCATTCTGAGACAACTGGAGTCCAAAAGAACTTCCTACAATATCAGAGAAGTTGCAACATAGCAGACTAAGCAGACTCCAAAGGCCTACTCTTTGTTAATTTACACAGCAATTACCTGAACAAAAGTAATGAAATTTTAAAAATTAAAAAATATATAGCCAAAGTTGGAAGAAGAAAGGAAGGGAGGGCAGAAGGAAAAACAAATCTAAGAAGAAAGATGACTTAGGTTCCAGAAGCTAAGAAGGATCCTAAAGCCAAATCATCAAACAAGAGCTGAGGCCAAAATACCAAGGAAGTCTGAATAGGAATATTGGTATTAGAGGCTAGGATCACACAGTTTTAACATCCATGACAAGATTTGGCATTGGACAGGGCCATAAAGCTCATATGGAGTACCCTGCAAATATGTTGAAAGCTGATACTGAATATTTACTCAATTTGTGAAAATAATATAAAGAAAATTCTGCCCAACATCCCAAGAAGTTTCAAGAAAACCTTCCGTCAGCTCACTAAGCTTTGTGCAAGTGTGCCATCTGAATTCATAGTTACATATAGAATAGGGGAACCTCAAATAAAAGCATTAAGTTAAAAACTGTTACGAGATATGTGAAACTTCTAAGGTTCTAGCAGAATCAAATCTAAAACTACTATCTAAGGAGATGTCCGTAAACCCAACTTATAAGATGCCTCCCTATCAAAGAACCCTACCACTACCACCATCTACACACTGAAGTTATCTAATAACCAAAATATTATGAGAAACATAACAACAGCACAAAAAAATGAGTAGCGGCAGCAAATGGGGAAACATGAAAGTCAGAAGCTCAAGAATTGGAGATAACATAATAATTTGAACAAGGCTATTATGAAAATACATTTTAAATCATTAAAGATGTTTAAAAAGTAATAGAAACCAGGCCAGGTGCAGTGGCTCACACCTGTAATTCCAGCACATTGGGAGGCTGAGGCGGGTGGATCACCCGAGGCCAGGAGTTTGAGACCAGCCTGGCCAACATGGTGAAATGCCGTCTCTACTAAAAATACAAAAATTAGCCAGGGAGGGTGGTACATGCCTGTAATCCTAGCTACTTGGGAGGCTGAGGCAGGGGAATCACTTGAACTCGGGAGGCAGAGGTTGCAGTGAGCTGAGATCACACCATTGCACTCCAGACTGGGTGACAGAATGAGACCCTGTCTAAAAAAAAAAAAAAAAAGTAATAGAAACCAAAATGGAAAAAAAAGGACAGTAAAGGAAAAAAAAGATATGTGCATTTGAGAAAAAAATGAAATCACATACTTGGAAATGAAAATTGTCTTTGAAATTAAAAACTGAGCAGATCAGTTAAACAGCAGATTCAATATATTCAAGGAAACAAAGAGTGAAATGGAATTTAGATTTGATTAAATCACACAGAACACAACACATTATGTGTGTTTGGAAAAGATGGATGAAAGCCTAAAAGGCATGATGGATGCAGGGAAGTGGAGAGGTTCAGTACATATCTAGTAGGAGTCCCAGTGAGAGATTATAAAAGAGAGAGTATATGTAAAAGTAAATAACTAGAAATTTTTTAGAATTTAATAAAAACATGAGATTTCAGATTGAAGGAATGCACTGAGACCACTGCAGGATACACAGAATCAAATACACACCTAGAAATATCATCATGACAATAAAAACACCATAGTCAAAAAGAAAATAATAAAAGCAACCAGAGATAAGTGGCAGATTACTCTCATCTATCATTAGGTGGGATACCAAAGTTCTGAGATGATGCCGTTGCTGCTTATTTCCCTTCATCTATTAAGAAATCTGAAAAAGAAAGCAGAAAAGAGGATTAAGCAATTTTCCCTGTCTCCTTTTCTCTGCATTGCTGGAGCCTCATCGCCCTGTCTCCTCTTAGCCAGGCACAAGGGCTAGCTTGTCTTGGGTACCAGCCATTCATGTCCTGATTTGCAGGGTGTCCTAGTGGTGATGCTCGTCTTCACTGTGCTGGAGCTCTTATTAGCCGCATACAGTTCTGTCTTTTGGTGGAAACAGCTCTACTCCAACAACCCTGGGGTGAGTATGCTGACATGTCGCGTGATACCTGCTGTGTCTCAGGTCCAGGCTACAATAATCCAATCTCAAAAAGTGGCAAAAAGAAGAATCAATTATTGTTCATGAGGTGCATGTGGAAGGCCACTTTTATAATTTAAAAAAATGAGTTTAACAGTGAAACCCCGTCTCTACTAAAAATATGAAAAACTAGCCAGGTGCAGTGGCACACGCCTGTAGTCCCAGCTAGTTGGGAGGCTGAGGCAGGAGAATTGCTTGAACCCAGGAGGTGGAGGTTGCAGTGAGCTGAGATCACACCACTGCACTGCAGCCTGGGTGACAGAGTGAGACTCAGTCTCAAAAAAAAAAAGAGTTCGTATAAATGGGCTCCTTCCGGAGGACACTCTGGTCATCTGGGATCAGCTGGTGTCTACTGGGAAGCAGACCAGTTAGAGAATTGCTTAATATGAAGCTAGTTGGTTTTAGAAATCACATAGCCCAACCCCTCATGAAAGAACCACAGCTTGGATAAAATTACATAGAAAATGAATGACACAGACTATTGGGCTGAGAATGAGAACGCGTATCCCCTCACTTTTATCAGGAACACAGCCACCTGCCTCCCGAGAGAGTCTCCCTAGCCAAGTTTCCTTGTTAATGTGATGAGACTTTACTAGAATGTCTCTGTCCTGTTTATGCTTCCCTGTGCTCTTCCTTACATCCCCTTAGCTCTTGATGTTATAATTTTAAAATATTTTCATTTCCCCTAAAGGCTACAACAACAAAAGAAATGTTTATAGAATTTGGATGAATTATGATTTAACTATGATCCTATTTAAAATAGTAAAATAATTAGCAGACTGGAGAATTGCATTATTTTTAATTAATATTGCTGCAATTACATATTATGGCAAAGTTGGAAGAACTAGTACTACACAAAACTTGGGGAAAAGGTATTATGAGTTATCTTTTTTAATCTCCGAAATCAAAGTTTAAAAATTCTAACCAATTATGTATTTTCTAGAGTTCATTTTCCTTGACCCAGTCACAAGATCATATCCAACAGGTCAAAAAGAGTTCTTCACGGTCTTGGATATAAGTAACTCTTGGCCTCAGAGGAAGGAAAAGCAACTCAACACTCATGGTCAAGTGTGATTAGACTTTCCTGAAATCTCTGCCATTTTAGATACTGTGAAACAAACTAAAAAAAAAAAAGCTTTTGTTTTGTATTTGTTTACTATGAGTCGTTATTTAATTTCTCTTGAAAATAATTTCCTCAAAGCCCAAGTCAGTAAAATGTTATCAGCCAGTCTTCCAAAATGGTCATAAACTTTATAAACTGCTTTGGGTAAACTGAGCAGAAGGTGATACACAGAAGGGAAAATGTGCACTCATGCTAGTGTGAATTTGGTAAGTCGCGTGACTCTGCAGGCTGTTTCTGTATTATTTTCACACTCATACTGCTTAAATATTACATATTAGGGAGTGTAAGAAAACTTTAATTAAAAATTAAAGACTACATATAATTAAACTACTCTGCCCTGGACACTCTCTGAGAAACAGATCTACTGGGCCCTTTTTCATGAGCCATTAGGTGGAAGACAGCAAAGAGATCTTCTCAAGTGCGCAGGATTACCTCTCAACACACAGCAAGCATGTCCCTGCCTCCCATGAATCTTACCATGTAAATCCAAATCTCTGCAATCCTGTAGCACCAACCAGTGGTGCTCATTCTGTTGTTTAAAAACGGCCTTCTTGGCTGGGCATGGTGGCTCACACCTGTAATCCCAGCACTTTGGTAGGCCGAGGTGGGCAGATCACCCGAGGTCAGGAGTTTGAGACCAGCCTGGCCAACAAGGTGAAACCCCGTCTCTACTAAAAATACAAAAAATTAGCCAGGCATGGTGGTGCGCACCTGTAGTTCCAGCTACTTGGGAGGCTGAGGCAGAAGAATCACTTGAACCCGGGAAGGGGAGGTTGCAGTGAGCGGAGACTGCACCATTGCATTCCAGCCCAGCCTACAAGAACAAAACTCCATCTCAAAATAAATAAAATAAATAAATAAAAATAAAAATAGACTATATATAGTCTTTGAATTCATTTATTTTAAATAAATGAATAAAATAAAATAAAAAATAATATTTAGTCGTTGGCACATAAACTATGTTCTCTTCTGTCATTTCAGGGTAGGAGTCAATGAAGACATCTTAGTCTTAACAAATTACAGATAATCTCTGACTGGCATGTTTTCTGCTTCTAGCTTGGAGCTAAATGCTGCTCATGCTGAAAAGAATAATGTCTATTTCTTTGTTTGGGTATTAGCTCTATTTTGATCTATAGCACAGTTTTGTAATTCAGATAATCACCCCTGCACTTTGTACCACATGGGCGTATTCTTTCTTCCCAGTCATTGCTGCAATTATCTTGTCTGTTCTTTGTGTAATATGTTCTGTGTGAGCCTCTGCATTAAACTCGATTTCTTGGGCAATTATGGAAATTCCAGTGTGGCTGCAGTTTAACTTTGCACTCTCTATGCATATGAGGTTTCCTAAATAAATGAGGAGTAGCATAGTTTAAAAAATATATATCTTATAACTTTCTACAACAAAGAATTATTGAGTCCAAATGTCATCAGTGCTCATTTTGAGATGCCCTGCTATCGATGGTCGCTACAAACCAGGAAATACTCAAGTTATTATGTGTATACATTGGTTTTAGCTTTATGAAACAATTTACCTTCATGATCTCATAGTTAAAATTGTAATAAATTTAGGAATATAAAGGATCAATATGGGAAGCAAAATTTCTAAAGGCAGTTTCTGTTGTTTTAATTAGTATTTGTGTAGTTCAAACCAGGAAGGATTTGACTATCATTAGATTTTGCTTAACTTTATGAAAGCTAAAATATTCTCTGTTATAAAGGGGCAACTCCATCTGGTCCTATAGCATCTTTACTACTGATTTTTTTTTTGTTTAATTTGAAAATGCAAAGAATTGTTAAATGTTCTTAAATGTTCTCACTACAAAAAAAGAAAAAAGATAACTACGTGAGGTGATGGATATGTTAATTAGCTGGATTGTGGTAATCATTTTGGAATGTATATGTATATCAAAACATGTAGTACACCCTAAATATATATAATTTTTATTTGTCAAATATACCTCAATAAAGATGGAAAAAAATCGAAATTCAAAGTTATCTACTGATTTTTATAATACAGAGAAATATGGTTAAACAGTAAGTTAGAAAATTCATCAAGTAAAAGAAACTCCTTTCAAAGGAGGGCAGAAGCGTGGCTGAGTTTAAAAAACATAGATTTTGGAGACAGGTCAAGTTGAGTTTGCCCCTTCCCTGTCCTGTATGTCTTTGGGTGACATAACCTTGCTGTTCCTCAGTTTCAGCATTGTAGAACTGTTAAAAGAATAAATGTTAGTGCATGTCAACACCTTCTACACAGTTCCCAGAACATAAGGAATATTCCATAAGTTTTAGTTCCTTTATAACTCATGAACATATGTGTAAGGACTTGTTTCGTATATACCATCTATTCTTTGTTTACCATATGTTTGTAAGCAAATTGACAAGAGAATAAGTCTTCTGGATACAGTACTTTTCACCAGGAAGATGGGGGGCTGAGCATGCTCTAGAATTCTAAAACTCTGTGACTCAACTATGATTCTGAGATTCTACTACTGAGTAGAGTCATCACTAAGGGCTCATCTCTAAGGGCTCCATGTGACTCTGGTGGAGAGGTAGACCATGATTTGGGCGGCAATGTTTGCTCACTCTTTCCCTTACTAGAGTTCTGCCATAGAATCATGGAGTCAACATCCCAGGACAGAAGGGCAACTCACGTCATCACTATAAAACCAAACGAAACTGTATTGACTGCATTTCCCTACAGACCTCATAGCTCTCTGCTGGATTTTCTGAAGGGAGAGCCAAGAGTCTTGGGGGTAAGTCCTCTCCAATCAATAGGTCTTCCAGAAGGGGAGAAAAGAAGTTTATTTATTCATGTATGTCTGCAGAGATATGCAGAGATTATTTTCAGGGAGGGAGTTAATTCTACTTTTCCCCCTTCACCTTACATCAGAAATTAGTACTGATCTTTGAATCCCAGCAGAGGGGGAAGCAAGAAACTAGTATAACTTTTTAAAATATCTCATTGAGGAAGTGACTTCAGGGTGTGGTGGCACCTCCCTTGAAGCTAAGAAACCATAAGTGGAGAGGTTTGACTTCCCCTTCATGCTCTTAAAGGAATTGGGAGTGCTTCAAAACCCATATTCAAAGCTCCACAGTGAACCAAATGATAAGGCATGCAAAACGTTTTTCATCACAAATGCACCCAGGGGAGAGCTGTATGCACAGCCTCCATCCTTTGTACGACAGCAAAAATCATTACTTGGTGTGCCACAGCCCAGAGATGTGGCCTGGGGACAAAATCTAGACTGCCAGAGAAGTTGCGCCCTGAGAACCACTGCTGCTATTCTTTTCCCTGCAGATTCCTACAAGCTGATAGGCCCACTGGGCTATTCTCATCCCTAGTTGGGTCCATGGATGAAGGGGAGGTGAAATGCAAGCTCATCCCAGGTTCTCCACTCTATGTCATCAAACTTTTAAAATTTTTAGACAACTGGGATGAGCCCCAATTCCAAAAGCCTATACTGAGTGCTGGAAAATGTGGGGGTGGGGGCTGTTAGGATAATAATAGGATACTGGTGAGACAGAAGAAAAAACAAATGTAAAGGTGAATAGTTTATAGTCCCTGTGCTCAAGAAGCTTATAATCTGGGGGTAGTCAGACATGTACTCAAATCTGTCTGATATAAGATTAATTGGTAACACCAGGGAAGATAGAAAATAATAAAGAATAAAAGTGAAGGATTTGAACCTGAAGGATCCAGGCAAGCAAAGTGGGAAGGAAACACATTGAACTGAGTCTCTTAACAATCTGAGAATGATTGACAAATGAGAGAGGAAGGCATTTGGATGGAGGGAAAGGTGTGCCATGGAGGCACACCCTGAGGGACGTGGGGTAGCCCACAGGGTCTTGGATACTTGTAACCTCATGTACCCATTTCTCTCCTCACAGGCTACCCAGATCCTGCTTGCTCTAATCATTGTGGGCTTTGGAACTATATTTGCACTTAATTACATCTGTTTCTCCCAAAGACTTCCCCTTGTTGTCCTCACAGGATATCCATTCTGGGGAGCACTTATTGTGAGTACTGTCGATTAGAAGCTTTGGAGAAATTGCTATAAAGATAGATTTGAACTGCTTCACGTCCTAGGGTAATGAATTCCATAAATATGGCCCTCCAGGAGACCAAAAAAGGCAGCTCCCTTCACGGCAAAAGAAGCAACTCCATTTGGTCACTGCACTACCATCATCATTGTAATAACTACTCTCAGGTGCTTAAAAGTTTCCAAAGCCCTTGTGTGTATAGTAAGACATTTGCTCCTCAATACCAACCTGGGAGACTAGATGCACAAATATCCTACTTATTCCTTTGCAAATAAGGAAACTGAGCTCAAAAGTAGAGAATAACTTAAACATATCTAGCCTAGCTAGCACTCATGGAATCACAGACTCTGAAAGCTTAAAAAGAATTTTAAAATTATTATCACTCATCCTCCTTCTTAGCCCCAGAGACAACTTTATGAGTGGCACTCATCTAGATAATCATATAGCCATAAATATTATTCTTAATACAGTGCTATTTCTATCCAATCCCCACAGCCTGGATTCCTAATTTTGTGCCATAATATTTAAGGACAGACTCATTAGTGCTTCTCCTACTATAACATACACTCCTGAGAAGACAGCAGTGTTACTGTCTGTTTTAGTTGTTATATTCTGAGAACCTAGAATCATGCTTGAGGCATAGTGTGCATGAACGAACGAATGAATCAGTCAATGCAATCAATGAACAAATAGGTGAAATAATTAATAAATTAGACCACTATCTCTATTAAAAATCCACAGTCTCTTTTGATAAACAGAAATACTCCATGCCTTTTCTATAATGTGCATTTCAGAAACAACCAGCAGTGTTTTCATTTTCCCAATATAAATAATGTAATATTCAATATGATTTTCAAACTATACATGCCATACTGTAGAAAATCAAACAGACCAACCCCTCACTTTCTCATTTCACAACAGAATTGTCCCAGTGTGACTCTGCGTACTCTGCATGTGTGAATTAAAATGAGGTTCTGGCCTGCTGCTTTTGAAAACTCTACTTTTCACTTAAAAGATATTTACTGAGCACATACCGTGTCTTCAATGGCATCCTAGGTGCTGAGACTGAGAATACTGGAAAACAGCTCCTCTCTGAGAGAAGTGGTGAATTGTTCTTAGATTTAGACAGTTTGTCATTTAACTGGGAGACTAGACATGAAAAAGTCAAAAGTAACCCCAAATATTTGCTCCTACACTTGTGCTAAGTGCTCTAAGAGGAGATCTCATTCCAGGTGCGATGTGAGGGTTTAATAGAGGACTCACCTGACCATGGAGGTCAGGCAAGTGCTTTCTGCGTAGCTGCTCACTAGGCGAAGTGAAAGGAAAGCATCCCTGGCAAAGATAAAGCATGAGCCAAGGGCTTGATGTGGGAAAGAGTAACCAAAAGAAGACCAATGAATCTATCGTGATGGCATAAAATGAGGCTATAAAGGTAGGGTGTAACCAGGTCATGCCAACCCCTATAGTCATGTTAAGAAAATGGAACTTCAATGTGAAAGCATGGGAAAGCCACTGAACGTTTTTAAAGAGGATAGTGACATTTGAAGACTTGTTGAAGTATCATTGTGTTTTTCGAGTGAGAAATTAATTCAATTATAACAGTAAACTGAGGAGAATCCAATGAGAGGAGGCTGCAATCACGCAGATGAGGAAAGAGTTTCCCTGAACTAGCTTGGCGGCAATGGAGCTAGAGATGGAGAGCCTTGAGAGTAACTCGGAGGTAGAAGTGACAGGACTTGGCAATCCAATGTGGGGAGTGAAGCGGAGGGAGGTATCAAAGGTAACTTTCTGATATCTGCAAGTCAGCTGCAGATCCTTGGACTCTAAGACCCAGATATCCCCAAGGTCCAAGGCCAGTTCCCACAGAGAAGGTTCCCATCCCCAGAACATTAAAAAAGTAAGGGACTCCACATGGAGTGACAGAGTTCTCATTTTCCTGAGGTGGTACTAGGCTCTACGATCATGGGAAATGAGGGACTCTGATAACTACACTAGATATCAGTCCCCATATCAGCCTTTAGAGGGGTCTTCCTTGAGAAAGTCTCCCTTCACCTGCTCAGAACAGGCACAGCTCCTCCTCTTCTCTTCAAGGCCCAGAGCTCAGGAATCTCTTTTTGGAGCCCCAGCTGGACCAAACATCTGGTCCTCTGGATCTTAGAGGAGCCTGCTTGTCCCAGTTGGCCCTGGCAGAGAGCGCTTGTTCAGTGCTGAGCAAATCCAGCACAAAGTTTCTTCCTACCCTACCTACGCCTACCTTCCCTACTCCCTGATGCTCAGGTGGAAAAACGGGATGGTCTTGCAGATTCACAAACAGATATTTTGCGAATCCAAGGGAAATTATACTGCAAGGTGGTCAAACACATCACCTGTTAACTTTTGTCTCTTGTCTTAACAGTTTATTCTTACAGGATACCTCACAGTAACTGATAAGAAATCAAAAATTCTGGTAAGTCACTTAAACTACATAAAATTTAAAATCTTCTATTTGTTTTATGTCATCTTTATGTATGAAGCCTTTAGTAATAAAGTTACCTTTCAGGAAAATCTGTATGCATCAAAGTTGCAGTTCAGATCATTCCTATTTGCCAGTGCCACTGTTTGCCTGACAGACATTCTTACACTTGTTCCCATTTCCCTGGTCAAGTAAACTAAAAGAGTTGTTTATTGGAAACCATTCTGCATCCCTGTAATTCACTGTTTGTAATTAGGGGTAATTCCTTGCCCTGCACCCCCAGGACCCAGAAATATTGGACAACATCTGAAGGCATTTTTGGTCATTACAACTGGTGTTATTGGCAACAAGTGAGTAGAGGCCAGGGACATTTCTAAGCATCTAAAATGCACAAGGCAGCCTCCCGCCAACACAAAAATTATCCAACAAAAAATGTTTATAGTACCAAGGTTGAGAAACCTTGCTCTAACCAAAACCAATCCTAAGCTCTCACTAATTCTTCCTCCCAATCCTAGCCCTATCTCCAATACCAACCGAGGCTTTTCTTTAGATCCTGCCCAAGGTCTGGAAGAAAGAGTTTGGGCATCAATGCTGGATTGTTCTAGGATTGAACCAAGGCTATCACTCACTTCTGTGTTAACCTGAAGGGAAAAGTGCCTACTTCTAAGGGTTATTTCGAGGGTTTAATGAGACATTACTTATAAAAGGCAAGATGATGCTTAAATGTTCATACTCCTTTCTAACCACTCTGATCTTGTTTAAGGTCCTGGGGATGTGGGCCTCTCTGAAAGTCAGTTGAACTCTGTTCTTATGGTCCTCTGCCAATTTCCTCTAGGGATAGTTACAAGGCATAGAGACATTCTGAGGGGAGGGCGGATAAATGATTCCATCCCTGCTTATGGAAATACATGCAGACAATGCAGATGAAGCCCCAAATGCTGTTCTCCCTGTATTGACTTCCTTCCAGAGCTGAGAAATAAACTATGGGTAAGGAAAACCTACTCCTGACTCACTGAGAGCTATGCAGATGGAGGTGCGCAGGAATGATGGAGGCAGGATGCTGAACCCGGCATCAGAAGACCTGGCTTTTCATCACAGCCCTTCCACAAACCGTGAAAGTGATTGCTCACAGTCACTTACTTCCTTAATTCCATTTATCTGTAAAATGGGGATAACAACAAGTGTCCTTCCTACAGCACAAAAGTATAATGAGAATCAGAAGAGACTAGGCTGGGCATGTTCTTTGTAAAGCCCAATACACATGAGGGATTGATTATCTAGAGATCTTAGTCTATAAAATGTCCTATGGGAGCCAAAATAGAGCCTTGAGAAAACAAGGGGACTAAAGACCAAGAGAGAGATGGCCTATCTATATGTTCCTGTGCATTTTCTGCCAAAGTGCCTATTTGCAATAAAAACCTGGGATTGAGGTAAACATTAAGTCACAAGTATACTTCTGAGGTTTGCCACACCAAGCCACAAACTTCCAGAAAGGACTGGCTGTGTAAAAGCATCATTGTATTTTCCACCACAGTAGTCATAACACAATCAATAAAGGTACAGCAAATACCTGATGAATAGAAATGTGAAGCTTTTCTTTGTTTTTCCTTTAAAAGAGTGATATCAGTCCTGGGAGTGGGTAGGAAGGAACAAATCAGATGACCCCCTTCCTGTAAAGGAACTCGGATATACATACCCCACCCACCCACACCCCCCTCCAAAAAAGTAGGAATGAATAAAGGGAATTGGGTGGGGCAATGTGAAATATTTTTATTGCAACAATGAGTTCAAGAAAAAACACCTTTAAACTCCAGTCCAAATAGGTTAACATCTTTAAATGTTAACAATTCTGTTGATTATTGCTTGAATTCTCCCAGGGAATGACTGTAAACTGCATGATTGCAGGATGTCACCTCTTTTGTTCATTTTTGTTTCTCCAGGGCCTAATGCAGTACTCACATGTATCTGGTGCACATTAAATATTTATGAAATAAATGAATAAATGGATACTACCCTAAAAGTTAGGTGACACATTCACATTTTTAAAGGCAGAAATTGAGATTCCAGGAGATTAGGTTACTTGCCTAAGGTCCTAGTGAAACTTGGACTTGAAATGAGGTTTCATTTCCAAGCAAAGATATTTGCTAACACATTGTACTGCTTCCAGATTATGAAAGATGGTGGTGATAAAATGAGATAAAATGGGATAAAATGAACATTTTCTTTAGCATTAGCCATAGAGCATCCTTAGCCCATTCTAAAACTTGGTTTGTCTTCTGACTTTAATGAGTTAGAATTTAGTTTATTAAGCCTTCCAATCATACTGACCTGATGGAACAACTCTTCCCTGAGAAGTATCTGGAAAGATAAAAGCACTAAAAATTTCTTACAAGATATTTTTGCTTTGGTTTCGATCTTATTTATTTTATCATTTTTAAACTATCTTTCAGGGTCAAGGTGTCACGGGCATGAATGTTATCAGCTCCTTGGTTGCGATAACTGGGATTACTTTCACCTTTCTCAGCTACAGACATCAAGACAAGTACTGCCAGATGCCATCCTTTGAAGAAATATGTGTTTTCGGTAGAACTCTTTTCATTGTAAGTGGTCTTATTTTGCATGAAGAATCTCTAAAATCTTCTCTGAACTGTGTCCATGATGTAATGATTCACTGATTTTTATTTTATTAAATGAAGTTGTGTCAGCATTTGAACTGACGGTTGAGAAGGGTACCGTAGGGTTACTGTTACAATGGTTAAGGAGCGATATTTTCTGGACTTGAATCCTGTTCACACAAGCTTGTCACCTTGGCCTAATATTGTATTCTCTCTAAGCTTCGGTTTTCCTCAAGTGGAAAATGAACATAATGAGAATGCTTACCTCATGGGTTGTTGTGAGGATTGCTTAAATTAAAACAGTACCTTGCACAGTTAAATAGTCAGTAGGTTTAGCTAATACAATTATTATGGCCATAGACTGAATTAAATTTTACTGTTTCAGCATTAATGAACAAAATGATCTAAAAGTTTGCTCAATAACACTGAGATCAAAATACAGTGGGGGAAGGTATTTAGAAGTCATTTAAAAAAATAAGGATTTTTATAAGCTTAAGACATACATTATTTCACATAATTGTGGCAATTTTATTCATTAAAGCAGATGAGAGATCTTTTACCAGGAAATGTAGTTGTCTGTGCAATTTAAAGTATTTATCTAACAAGTAATCAGTGACATTATTTTTAAGCATGTCAGTGACTCCAATAGGCATTTCTCTCTAGTTCCCTAAGCAAGTCCTGGGGTTTTATTTTATTCCTACCAGCTATATCTTGAAGCATGGGTTCTATAATTTGAAGAATATTTGAATCCGTTAGAAGGGAAATAAAGTGGAATCACAGAAAATGGTCTTCCTCAGTAAATAAGAAATGAGAAGTTAGTTCCTGAATACAAGAGGTAATTTAATCCTCACAATCACTCAGTGAAATGGTCCCAGGGACTCTCTCATGTGTTCTGAGATAAATTCTAAAATTAGACTCATGATAGATTACTAAAGAAAGCCAGAAAACAACATAAGCGATAAAACCCTGTCCTAACTGGGCCAAGAACATGATACAACATTATAATTCTTGGCCATTGCTGAATGGACAGGAGGCAACTACTGTTTGTTATGTTCGTATATACGAGGAAGAACTTGTATATACCCGAAAGGGTTAAATCTCCAGATATAGGAAATTCCGCTATTTCCTGCTGTCCATGGATGGGTATTGCAAGATTAGTTACCTGCATACAGAACCATGAACAATCTCTTCCTAGTTCTCACTTACATAACTTAACAATTTCTTGCTGTAACCCAAACATCATAAGCTAAAAGAGCCAGAACAGTGGGCTTTAGATGTCTCTTGGGCTGACCCCTGTCCTAAAGACCAATCTATTGTCTATACTGTGGCTAGAGTAATCATTTAAAAATGTAAATCTGAGCCATTACTTAATGGCTTCCTGTAAAACGTATGACGATTAAGACCCAAATCTTAACAGCCTTACCAAACCCTGTAACACCTATCCTACCTATCTTTCCAACATTATTCCAGGACTTCATCCTTCTCACTCCTCCACACTCCAGCCACTTCCTATAATCCCTTAATGTGTCAAGTATCCACGGCCCCAAGATGATCATAGGATCAGCTTCTTCCGGCTTCGAACGGTCAACACGCCAGTTATACAATTAACTCATCCTCATACTTAAATCTCAACTGAAATACCACTTCTTTAAGGAAGTTCTTCCTGACCTCACCTCTACGCTCATATCTGCATAGATCCCCCATTACAGTAGCGCATAGCTCCCAATCCTTCTTCACAGCATTTATCACAATTTAGTTAGGTAAATAATTATCTAATTACTTGTTATTGTCTGCCTCCCTTACATTGATGTAAGTTCTACAAAATCCAAGACCAGGTATATCTTCTTCAATGGAGAAAGTCAGTAAATTGCATACAATAGGGTCTTCATACATTTCAGTTTTACCAACAAATATTGAATATTTAAGATTTTGGGTGTATTGCAGGGAAACCAAGATTCAGAAACACACAGTTATTTGTTCAAGGTTAAGTGGGACTTTGGACCCACTTTTTTTTTTTTTTTGAGACGGAGTTTTGCTCTTGTTGCGCAGGTTGGAGTGCAATGGCACGATCTCGGCTCACCACAACCTCCGCCTCCTGGGTTCAAGCAATTCTCCTGCCTCAGCCTCCCGAGTAGCTGGGATTACAGGCATGCACCACTAGGCCCAGCTAATTTTGTATTTTTAGTAGAGACGGGGTTTCTCCATGTCGGTCAGGCTGGTAGAAAACTCCCAACCTCAGTTAATCCTCCTGCCTTGGCCTCCCAAAGTGCTGGGATTACAGGCCTAAGCCACCGCGCCCGGCCGACCTTGGACCCACTTTAACTCAGGTCTTTCTGTCTTCATAGTTTAAACTTTTGAGACACCATAAGGTACCATGTTACTTCTCAATATAAACATTACCTTAAAGCAAAATGGGCGAAATGGCAATCTGTGGGCTATATCCAGCCTGTATATATGTTCTATCTGGCTCTTTAGGGAAAAACAAACAAAATAGGCATTATGGTATCATGTTCCCACATGACAACAATTGGCTGGAATTGAGTAATGGATGCCTCCTATGAATACTATTACTCTCTACTCTTTCCCTGTTTAGTTCACAATGACTGTCCAGCTCCCATAGACATTGGAGTTTGTTATCCCTGCTTCATCAGAAAGACACAAGATGAAAATTGTGCAGTGTCTGATGGCTACAGAACCATCCAAAATATGGGTTTCCCATACTTGGTGATAGAGTGTAAGGGGTTCTCAGCTTATATATTTAAAATAACAGCTCTCATTTCAAATGCCATTTATTTCTCCTCATTATTTGCAGGGAATTTTGTTAATGTTACTGATCATCAGCATAGCAGAGCTCAGCATCTCTGTGACTATTGCATCCTTTAGAAGCAAGTGCTGGACACAGTCAGATGAGGTGTGTTCTGATGTCTCTTAATATTATTAAGAGAACAGGTTCCTGTTCCTGTTGGGATACTGCACACAATGATGTCTGATTTATTAGTAGGAAGAGCAGTATGCTCAGATGCTGAAATGAAACATCTAAATTTAGGAAGGTCAGAGAGGGGCAAGCTTAAGATTGAAGCTCACCCCACCATCTGAAACAACTATGCTTTCCTTTCTTGTACCATCTGCTTTATACTCAGTCATCTCTGTTAAGACATAGCTCCTTATGTCTCTGCCAAAAATATGTAATATCAGACTTAACGGGAACCCAAATTACTGTGACATGGGGTGTGTATTCTTGGATCACAAGATGTGTGACAGTTCCACCACCACAAAAGAAATAGGAAAAAAAGCTATTAATACTGATACTACATAGTATTTATAATAATTGTTATAGATTATATTTACTGAATTCTGACTATGTCAGTCACTGTTATAATCACTGAGCACCAACTTAATCTTAACAAAACTATTATAACATCTTTATTTTACATATGAAGGAAGTAAGGCACAAACAGGCTAAACTAACCTCTCCAGTATCACAAAACATCAGGATTCTGACCCCTGTGATATGTCTCCAGAGCCTGCTCACTAAGTCCCAAATACCAGTACAGGCCTTGTGATTTATGGAGTTTTCATTTCTCTCTCTAGCTCTCTTTTTTTTTACATCAACTTTATAGAAGTATCATTTATAAACAACAAAATGTACCTATGTTTAGCTACCATCACAATCAAGGTATAGTGCATTCCTAGCATCCCGGAAGGTTCACTGGAACCCCTTTGTAGTCAATGTTCTCATCATCTAGATTGGTTTTGACTTTCCAAAATTTCATATTCATGGAATCATAAGTAAGTACTCTCTGTATATGGCTTATATGGCTTCCTCCACACAGAAATATGTTTTTGAGAGTCATCCATGCTGTTGCCTCTATCAAGAATTCATTCCCTTTATGTATGGGTACACCACAATTTGTTTATCAATTTACCTTTTTTTTTTTTTTTTTTTTTTAAGTCGAGACCTCACTCTATCACCCAGGCTGGAATGCAGTGGTACTGTCTCGGCTCACTGCAGCCTCAATCTCCTGAACTCAAGCAACCTTTCCACCTCAGTCTCCCAAATAGCTGGGACTGCAAGCATGCGCCACCATCCCCAGCTAAATTTTTTTTGTATTTTTTTTGTAGAAATAGGGTTTTGCCACGTTGCCCAGGCTGGTCTCAAACTCCTTGGCTCAAGTGATACACCCACCATGACCTTCCAAAGTTCTGGGATTACAGGTGTGCGCCACTGCGCCCAGTCCATTTACCTTTTGATGGGTATTTAGATTGTTTAAAGTTCTGAACTATTATCATAAGTTACTAAGAATATTTGAGTTCATATGTTTGTGTGGACATATTTTCATTTCTCCTGGAGCGTTGCATCTAGGATTTGATTGCGAGATCGTATGGTAACCAGATGTTTAACTTTATAAGAAAATACCAAACAGTTTGTCAAAGTGGCTGTATTGCTTTTCATTCTCATCAACAATGTGTGAGAGGGACAGTTGCTCCATAATATCATTAACACTTGAAACTGTCAGTTTTGTTAATAATTTAGCTATTTTAGTGGGTATGTAGTGGCACCTCATTGTAGTTTTAATTTACATTTCCCTAATGACTAATGATGATGACACTCTTGCTATATGTTTATTATCCATTTGTGTATCTTCTTTTGAGATCTCTGTTCAAATATTTAGCTGAATTTTATTGGATTATCTTCTTCTTATTGGCCTTATAGCAGCCTAATTAATTCTTAATACAAATCCTTTACAAATATTTTTTCACACTGTGACTTGCCTTTTCATTTTCTTAATAGCTTCTTTGAAAAAAACAAATTTGATGAAGTTCCATTTATCATTTTTGCTTTTACGGTTATGGTTTTTGTGTTCTGTTTAACAAGGTTTTCCCTACCCCCAAATCATGAAGGTTTTCTTCTATCTTTTCCTACAGAAGTTTCATAATTTTAGCTTTTGTGTTTAGATGTATGGTCTATTTTAACTTAACTTTCATGTACAGTTGTAGGGTAAGGTTAGAAGTTAATGCACATCACCCCTCATGGAGATATCCAGTTGTTAACGCCATTTGTTGAAAATGCAATGATTTCCTCCATCACCTTGGTATTTTTGTTGAAAATCAATTTACTTATTATTTATTTGTAGGTCTCTTTTGGATACTTTTTCCCTCTGGCCACTATGTCTATCCTTCCACGTATTCTACACTCTCTTAATTTCTGTATCTTTAGAGTAATTCTTTTGCATTGTGGTGAAATATATATAACATAATAGTTATCATTTTAGTCATTTGTTCAAATCATTGAATACATTAATAATGTTGTGTAACTCTCACCACTATCGATGCCCCAAAATTTTTCATCATCCCCAACACAAACTCTGTACCACAAAACAATCACTCCCCGATTCCCCTCCTGATTGCCCCTGGTACCCTCTATCCTACTTTCTATATTATGAATTTGCCTTTTCTAGAGACCTCATATAAGTGGAATCTTACAATATTTGTCCTTCTCTAACTGGCTTATTTGAGTAAGTATAATATTTTCAAGATTAATCCATGTTGTAGCATGTATCAAAATTTCATTCCTTCTATGACTAAATAAAATTCCATTTTGTGTATATACCATATTTTGCTTAGCCATTAATTTGTTGATGGACACAGATATTTCTGCCTTTTGCATATTGTGAATAATGCTGTTACGAACATTGGTGTAAAAATATCTGCTCAAGTCCCTGTTTTCAATTCTTTTGGATATATACCTAAGAGCGAAATTGCTGGCTCATATGGAAGTTCTGTGTTTAATGTTTTGAGAAAATGCCAAATTGTTTTTCACCTTGGTTGCACCATCTTACATTTCCACCAGCAGTGTACAAGGATTCCAATTTCTCCACATCTCCATCAATACCAACCAACAGGGGAAAAGGGGGAGTAATTATTTTCCATTTATTTTTAAATTTCAATTTATGATTGACACATAATTGTACATATTTATGGGGTACAGTGTGATGCTTCAATGCATGTTACATTTTCTAATGATCAAATCATGGTAATTACCACATTCATCACTTTAAACATCATTTCTTTGTAGTGATGACATTCAAAATTTTCTCTTCTAGTCACCTGGAAATATACACTACATTGTAATTTGCTATAGTCATGCTACTACGTATAGAACTTATTCTTACTATCTATAGTAAGTAAGAACTTACTCTTCCTGTCTAGAATTTTATACCCATTGACCAATCCTTCCCGGTCCTCCCATCCTCCCTACCTTCCCTAGCCTCTGGTAACCACTATTCTAGTCTTCACTTCCATGAAGTCAACTTTTTTAGATTCCAAATGTGCGTGAGATCATGCAGTGTTTGTCTTTCTCAGCCTGGCTTATTTCACTTAATATAATGTCCTCCAGGTTAATTCATGTTGCCACAAATGACAGAATTACATTCTGTTTTATGGCTGAATAGTATTCTATTGTTTGTGTGTGTGTGTACATTATATATATGTAATATATAATGTATATTTTTTATATATATATTACATTTTCTTTATTCATTTATGTGTAGATAGGCATTTAGGTTGATTCCTTATCTTGGCTCTTGTGAATAGCACTGCAGTAAATATGGGAGTACAGATGTTTCTCCAACTGTCTTCATTTTTGACATTCATTTTTGAATATATACCCTGTAATGGGATTTCTGGATCATATTTGTTTTTATCATGGCCATCTTTTTTCTTTCTTTCTTTCTTTCTTTCTTTCTTTCTTTCTTTCTTTCTTTCTTTCCTTCTTTCCTTCTTTCTTTTTCTTTCTTTCTTTAATTTTTATACAAAGACTATGTCACTTAGGCTACAGTGGCACAAGATCATAGCTCACTGCAGCCTCCAACTCCTGGGCTTAAGTGATTCTCCTGTTTCAGTCTCCTGAGTACCTGGGATGAAAGGCATGTGCCACCACACCCACTTAAATTTCTATTTTTATTTTCATTTTTGTAGAGACAAGGTCTTGCTATGCTGTCAGGGCTGGTCTTGAACTCCTGCCTTTAAGCCATCCTTCCACCTTGGCCTTCCAAACTGCTGGGATTAAAGGCATGAGTCACCACACCCAGCCTTATATAATGGCCATCTTAATGGGTGTGAAGTGGTATCTCATACTTTTGATTTGCTTTTACCTAATGATTTGATGTTGAGCATCCATGTATACATCTTCTTTGGAGAAATATCTGTTACAGTCTTGCCTGTTTCTTAATTGGGCTGTTTGTTTTTTGATGTTGAATTGTAGAGTTCTTTATATATTCTGGATCTTAGTCCCTCAGTGGATACATGATTTGCAAATATTTTCTCCTATTCTGTAGGTTGTCTTTGCATTTTCTTGATGACTTTTGATGCACAAAAGTTCTTTATGAAGTATAATTAATCTATTATTTTGTTGTTGTTTTCTGTGCCTTTCTTGTCACATCCATGAAATTATTGCCAAATTGTCATGAAGATATCTTCCAACTTTTTTCCATGAAATGTATGGTTTTAGCTCTTAGGCTTAGTGTCTGATTGATTTTGAGTTAATGTTTGTATATGGTATAAGGTAAGGGTCCAACTCTATTCTTTCACATGTGGATGCCCAGTTATTCCAGCATCATATGTTGAAAAAATTCCTTTCCCCATTGAATATTCTTGGTGTCTATGTTGAAAATTGATTTACTATATATGTGATGTAAGTGAGCATTTATTTCTGAATGATTCCATTGGTCTATATATCTTCCCTTATGCCAGGTACCATATTTTTGGGGTTTTTTGTTGTTGTTGTTTTTTGTTTTTTGTTTTGATGGAGTCTTGCTCTGTCACCCAGGCTGGAGTGCAGTGGTGAGATCTCAGCTCACTGCAAACTCTGCCTCCCGGGTTCAAGCAATTCTTCTGCCTCGGCCTCCTAAGTAGCTGGGACTATAGGCGCATGCCACCATTCCAGGCTAATTTTTGTATTTTTAGTAGAGACGAGGTTTCACCATATTGGCCAGGCTCATCTCGAGCTCCTGACCTCAGGTGATCCACCCGCCTCGGCCTCCCAAAGTGCTAGGATTACAGGCGTGAGCCACCGCGCCCGGCCCTGTATTGTTTTAATTAGTGTAGCTTTACAGTACGTTTCAAAGTTGGAAAGTATAATCACTCAAACTGTATTATTCTTTTTCATTATTGTTTTGGCTATTCAGGGCTTCTTAAAATTCAATATGAACTTGAGGATCCATTTTTCCATTTGTAAGAAAAAGACTGCTGGAATTTTGATAGAAATTGTATTGAATCTGTATATTGCTTTGAGCAGCACTGACATCTTAACAATTTTAAATCTTCTTATACATGAACACAAGATGTCTTTTCATTTATTTAGGTCTCTAATTACTTTCAGCAATGATTTGCATTTCTTAGCATAGAGGTCTTTCATCCCATTGGTTAGATTTATTCCAAAGTATGTAATTATTTT